>NW_027423223.1:0-137965 GCF_048934315.1 Petromyzon marinus
TTTTTCCCCGTATCTGGCGATAAAAGATGTTTAAACACCCAAGCGGAAACACCTCCCCCCCTCTCCCCCTCTTTGCTAAGGAATCGTGTCGCTGCATTAGCCTCGCGCACGGCGCTTGTGGTGAGCGTGCGAACCAAGTCGGCACAGGGCCCGGCAAAGGCGACGTGCAGCTGATGGGTCCGCACCGCCGTTGCCGGCAGCTTTTAAATCGGACCCTCGATCGGATCGTGGATCGTTGAGGGCCCGGCGAGTGTCCGCGTGCGTGCCGACCCCCCCCCCCTGACTCCTCCCCCTGACCCCCCCCTGACTCCCCCCCCCCTGACTCCCCCCTGACCCCCCCCCCTGACTCCCCCCCCCTGACCCCCCCTTCTCTTCACCCCCTCTAGAAAACGTCACCTCCCTCCTCGACGCAGCGTCTCAGCCCAGGCGACGCAGCTGCGCATGCCGTTGCCGCGCGACGCTCACACACCACCACACCATCACCACCACCACCACCACCACCACCACACACCACCACCACCACCACCACCACCACCACCACCACCACCACCACCAACCATCATCACCCCACACCACCACCCACCCACCACCACCACACACCACCACCCACCACCACCACACCACCACCACCACCACACACACACCACCACCACCACACACACCACCACCACCACCACCACCCACCACCACCACCACCACCACCACCATCACCACACCACCACCATCACCACACACCACCACCACCACACCACACCACCACCACCACCACCACCACCACACCACCATCACCACCACCACCACCATCACCACCACCACCATCACCACACCACACACCACCACCACCAACCATCACCACCATCACCACACACCACCACCACCACCCCACCACCACCACACCACACACCACCACACCACCACCCACCATCACCACAAACCACCATCACCACACCCACCACCACACCACCATCACCACCCACCACCACCACCACACCACCACCATCACCACCACCACCACCACCACCATCACCACACACCACCACCACCATCAACACCAACCCACCTACCACCACCACCACCACCACACACACACACCACCACCACCATCACCACCACCACCACCATCAACACACCACCACACCACCACACCACCACCACCACCACCACCACCACCACCACCACCACCACCAACACCACACCACCACCACCCTCACCACCACCATCACCACACACCACCACCACACCACCACCCACCATCACCACCATCACCACACCACCACCATCACCACCACCACCACCATCACCACACCACCATCCATCACCACACCACCACACCACCACCACCCACCACACACCACCACCACCATCACACACCACCACCACCATCACCATCAACACCACCACCACCATCACCCACACACCACCATCACCATCAACACCACCACCACCATCACCACACACCACCACACCAACACCACCACCACCATCACCACACACCACCATCACCATCACACCACCACCACCACCATCACCACACACCACCATCACCATCAACACCACCACCACCATCACCACACACCACCATCACCATCAACACCACCACCACCATCACCACACACCACCATCACCATCAACACCACCACCACCATCACCACACACCACCATCACCATCAACACCACCACCACCATCACCACACACCACCATCACCATCAACACCACCACCACCATCACCACACACCACCATCACCATCAACACCACCACCACCATCACCACACACCACCATCACCATCAACACCACCACCATCACCACACACCACCATCACCATCAACACCACCACCACCATCACCACCATCACCACCATCACCACCATCACCATACACCACCACCACACACCACCACCGCCACACACCACCACCACACACACCACCACCACACACCACCACCACCACCACCACACCACACACCACCACCACCACCACCGCCACACACCACCACCACACACCACCACACACCACCACCACCACACCACCACACACCACCACCACCGTCATCACCACACACCACCACCACCACACACCACCACCACACACCACCACCGCCACACACCATCGCCACACACCACCACCACCACACACCATTACCACCATCACCATACACCACCACCGCCACACACCACCACCACCGCCACACACCACCATCGCCACACACCACCACCGCCACACACCACCACCGCCACACACCACCATCACCACACACCACCACCGCCACACACCACCACCGCCACACACCATCACACACCACCACCACCACACACCACCACCACCACACACCACCACACACCACACACCACCACACACCACACACCACCACCGCCACACACCACCACCGCCAAACACCACCACTGCCACACACCACCACACACCACCGCCACACACCACCATCACCACACACCACCACCACCACACACCACCACCGCCACACACCACCATCACCACCACCATCACCACACCACCACCGCAACACCACCATCACCATCCATCCACACACACACGCGCGCGCGTGCGCACGCAACCCTAACATCCGTCATTCGCCACGGCGCTTGTGCCGGGCTAGGTGCACGCTCTCACACGCAAAGACAAAAGGTCCCCCCGTATAGCCTTCAAACCGGCTGTTGGGGGTGGGGGGCAGGTGCTGTTGGTAAGTAGCGAGCAGCAGCAGCAGCAGCTGCTGCTGTGTTGGTAAGCACCACCACGCCCGGCCGCCTTTGTCTCCCCCAGTGAGCGACGTTTACTGCGCGCTGCGAGCGAAGCGCTGAACGAATGACAATCACCGAATGAATAACTCGGCGAAGGAATCGCTCGATGAATGAATCGGCGAATGAATCACTCGGTCGAATGAGCCGCTCGGTGAGTCACTCGCTGAACGAATCGCCCAGGGGGAATGAATCTCCCGCCAGATGAATCGTTGATTGAACCGTCGAATGATTCGGGTGCAGAGTTCAAGCTTCTCGTACGGGGCGCTTCTCCTCTCCTCGCCGCATCTCCACTCGTGCGACGCCGGCTCCGGCGACGCCGGCTCCGGCGACGCCGGCTCCGGCGACGCCGGCTCCGGCAACGCCGGCTCCCGGCCCGAGTCGCCGTCGTCGCCGGCTCTCGCCTCCTCGCCGCACAGCCCCCCTCACCGTCAACATCCTCGCCAGCTGCCCCACCACCACCACCACCTGCAGCAGCAGCAGCAGCAGCAACCACAACAACAACAACAACAACCACAACAACCACAACAACAACCACGACCACAACAACCACAACAGCAGCGCGAACATTGCCCGCACCGGCACGGCACCGCGGGGCGGCTGACGCCGGGCGACGCTGACGAGGTGGACGATGGCGCGAGGAGGAGGGGCAGCGGCGCCCTCCGCGCGTCGCCATCGTCGGTCTCCTCCACCTCCTCCTCCTCCTCGTCGTCGTCCGCCGGGGTTCCGTCACCGGCCGGGAGAGGTGAGCCAGCGGCCCACGTGACCAACTCCTCCTCCTCCTCCTCCTCCTCCTCCTCGCACGACAATGTCGTCTCGCCGAGCGAAGGTGGCGGTGGCGGTGATGGTGGCGGTGATGGTGGCGGTGGCGGTGATGGTGGCGGTGATGGTGATGGTGGCGGTGATGGTGGCGGTGATGGTGGCGGTGATGGCGGTGATGGTGGTGATGATGGTGGCGGTGATGGTGGCGGTGTTGGTGATGGTGGCGGTGATGGTGGCGGTGATGGTGATGGTGGTGGTGATGGTGGTGGTGATGGTGATGGTGGTGGTGGTGGTGATGGTGGTGGTGATGGTGATGGTGGTGGTGATGGTGATGGTGGTGGTGATGGTGATGGTGGTGGTGTTGGTGTTTTCCGCGCCTCCATCTGTGCACGGTACCGCTTGGCTAGCTGCGGGGGTGGCGGCCGTGGTGGTGGTTGCGGCGGTGATTGTGGCGGTGATTGCGGCGGTGATTGTGGCGGTGATTGCGGCGGTGATTGCGGCGGTGATTGCGGCGCCGTCCACCGCTCCGTCTCCCGCCGGCACCGCTTGCCGAACCCCGAGCGCGATGTTGACGACGACCTGGACGCCGGCGGTGACGTTGACGGTCGCGGTGCCCATCGCTGCTCCTCCCACCGCTACCACTTACCGGGCGACGAGGGCGGCGAGGGCGACGAGGGCGGCGAGGGCGACGAGGGCGGCGAGGGCGGCGAGGGCGACGAGGGCGGCGAGGGCGGCGAGGGCGGCGAGGGCGGCGAGGGCGACGGGGGCGACGGGGGCGACGGGGGCGACGAGGGCGACGAGGGCGACGGGGGCGGCGAGGGCGGCGAGGGCGGCGAGGGCGGCGAGGGCGGCGAGGGCGGCGGGGGCGGCGGGGGCGGCGGGGGCGGCGGGGGCGGCGGGGGCGACGGCACCATCGTTTCCGACATCACCTCGTTGCGAGACGACGGGCTGCTGGCCGCGTTCGATCGATCGTGGCCCAGCTCCTTCGACGACGAGGACGACGACGAGGACGAGGAGGAGGACGAGGAGGAGGAGGCCGTTGACGACGACGACGGCGTCACCATGACGACGATGTTGATGATGATGAGGAGCGGTGGGTGGGGGACTGCTGCCCCCCACCCACCTCTTCCTCCCCCGCTCCCCGCGGACTCGCCCCCCTGCTCGCTCCTCAACTTCCCTGCGTCGTCGGAGCGATCCTTCCCGGCGGCGTTCCCGGCCCTCGGCGCCTCCCGCGGCCTCGGCCTCCTGCTCACCAACTCGGACCGCTGCTCGTCGAGCGCCCGGTCTTACGACGAGGTGGACGACGAGGCGAACGACGAGGTGGACGACGAGGCGGACGACGAGGCGGACGACGAGGTGGACGACGAGGCGGACGACGAGGTGGACGACGAGGTGGACGACGAGGTGGACGACGAGGTGGACGACGAGGTGGACGACGAGGTGGACGACGAGGTGGACGACGAGGTGGACGGCGGCGGCCTGCCGCCCTGGGCTCTCAAGGCTCCGGGCGGCGGCCCGCTTGGGGTCGGAGGTCGGCTCGGCCGCTCTGCGTCCCCCGTGGCCCCCTGCCACGTGGCGACGTCGCCTCGCTGACGTCAGCGCTTGGCCCCCACCCCCCCCCCCCGTAGACGGTGGTGGGCGTCCCACAGGGGGCAAGGAGGTGGCCTTATCCGCGTGTGGTTTTTGTATGGTTCTATTTTATTTGTTTGTTCGAACGGACGGTGCCAAAGTCGCTGTTGACAATAAACACGCCGTCGCCTCTACACCGGGGTGTCACACGTGGTCTCAGATGGTTGGGTGGGTGGGTGGGTGGCTGGGTGGGTGGTTGGGTGGGTGGCTGGGTGGGTGGGTGGCTGGATGGTTGGGTGGGTGGGTGGTTGGGTGGCTGAATGGGTGGGTGGCTGAGTGGGTGGGTGGGTGGGTGGCTGAGTGGGTGGGTGTTTGGGTGGCTGAATGGGTGGGTGGTTGGGTGACTTAATGGGTGGGTGGGTGGCTGGGTGGGTGGTTGGGTGGCTGAATGGGTGGGTGGGTGGCTGGGTGGGTGGGTGGTTGGGTGGCTGAATGGGTGGGTGCGTGGTTGGATGAGTGGCTGGGTGGTTGGGTGGATGGGTGGATGGGAGGGTGGTTGGGTGGCTGAATGAGTGGGTGGCTAGGTGGGTGGGTGAGTAGATGGGTATCTGTGTCCACCCAACTGCATCATCGTCCTCATCACCTCCCTGTGACTCACACCGCTACCGCCTCCTCCAGACAGAGACAAGAGCAGACTCCTCCAGGGCCCACACCGCTCTCGCTCACGCGACGTCCACGTGGCGTGAGAGGTTGATGGTGGCGATGATGATGGTGGTGGTGGTGACGATGATGGCGGTGGTGGTGGTGGTGGTGTTGACGTGAAGGGTGTGGGTTTGAGACGTTGATCTGGTCCCTGGTTCCCAACTCAACCCTCCCGACCGTCCCACGCCATCCCCACACACGGAGAGACGCGTCCCTCGCTCCTGTCCCTGTCCTCCTCCCGTCCTTGCCTCTCTCCTGTCTCCCTGTCTCTCTCCGTGTCTCTCTCCTGTCTCCCTGTCTCTCTCCGTGTCTCCCTCCCGTCTCCCTGTCTCTCTCCGTGTTTCCCTCCTGTCTCCCTGTCTCTCTCCGTCTCTCTCTCCTGTCTCCCTGTCTCTCTCCTGTCTCCCTGTCTCTCTCCGTGTCTCTCTCCTGTCTCCCTGTCTCTCTCCGTGTCTCTCTCCTGTCTCCCTGTCTCTCTCCGTGTCTCTCTCCTGTCTCCCTGTCTCCTTGTCTCTCTCCTGTCTCCCCGTCTCTCTCCGTGTCTCTCTCCTGTCTCCCCGTTTCTCTCCTTGCCTCCCTCCTGTCTCCCTGTCTCTCTCCGTGTCTCTCTCCTGTCTCCCTGTCTCTCTCCGTGTCTCTCTCCTGTCTCCCTGTCTCCTTGTCTCTCTCCTGTCTCCCCGTCTCTCTCCGTGTCTCTCTCCTGTCTCCCCGTTTCTCTCCTTGCCTCCCTCCTGTCTCCCTGTCTCTCTCCGTGTCTCTCTCCTGTCTCCCTGTCTCTCTCCTCGCCTCTCCCTGTTTCTCTCCCCGTCTCGTGGCCTCTCTCCCTCCCTCTCTCTCTCCCTCTCTCTCCCTGTCTCTCTCCGTGTCTCTCTCTCCCTGTCTCCCCGTCTCTCTCCGTGTCTCTCTCCGTGTCTCTCTCCTGTCTCCGTGTCTCTCTCCTGTCTCCCCGTCTCTCTCCGTGTCTCTCTCCTGTCTCCCCGTTTCTCTCCTTGCCTCCCTCCTGTCTCCCCGTCTCTCTCCCTGTCTCTCTCCTCGCCTCTCCCTGTTTCTCTCCCCGTCTCGTGGCCTCTCTCCCTCCCTCTCTCTCTCCCTCTCGCTCCGTGTCTCTCTCCGTGTCACTCTCCTGTCTCCCTGTCTCTCTCCCTGTCTCTCTCCGTGTCTCTCTCTCCCTGTCTCCCCGTCTCTCTCCGTGTCTCTCTCCGTGTCTCTCTCCTGTCTCCCCGTCTCTCTCCGTGTCTCTCTCCTGTCTCCCCGTTTCTCTCCTTGCCTCCCTCCTGTCTCCCCGTCTCTCTCCCTGTCTCTCTCCTCGCCTCTCCCTGTTTCTCTCCCCGTCTCGTGGCCTCTCTCCCTCCCTCTCCCTCTCTCTCTCTCCGTGTCTCTCTCCCTGTCTCCCTGTCTCTCTCCCTCTCTCCCTCTCTCCGTGTCTCTCAGCGGGACGCTGGCCGGTGGCCGTGTCTCTCTCTCCCTGTCTCCCTGTCTCTCTCCCTGCCTCTCCCTCTCTCCCTCTCCCTGTCTCTCAGCGGGACGCTGGCCGGTGGCCGTGTCTCTCTCTCCCTGTCTCCCTGTCTCTCTCCCTGCCTCTCTCCCTCTCTCCGTGTCTCTCAGCGGGACGCTGGCCGGTGGCCGCGTCTCCGCCACGTGTCTCCGCCGCGTCCCCCTGGCGCCCGGACGACGTCTCCGCGTCGCCGTCGCCCCCGTCGCTCTCGCCGTGCCTCAGCGACGTGAGCGGCTGCAGCTCCCGCACGGACGAGGACGCCGGAGGCGTCGTAAGCGGGGGGCATCGCAAGGTGGGTGGGCGATGATGGTGGAGCGGCACTGCCATCACGAACGTCAGCGTCGTCACTAACATCATCATGAGAACCTCCTTTGCCAGTAACAAGATATAGGAATAGGTTTTACCCTTTTAACTGGCACAAAAACTGACACCTTTATTCAAGGCATCGTGTTTGCAATGACCACAACACAAGCAGTCAAAATGCAAACAAAAAAGACAACTCTGATAATAATATTGGCACTAGGCTCTAAGAAAAGCTGTCTCGGGTGTGGACCAATCAAATTCAAGGACAAGTGCCAATATTATTATCAGAGTTGTCTTTTTTTGTTTGCATTTTGACTGCTTGTGTTGTGGTCATTGCAAACACGATGTCTTGAATAAAGGTGTCAGTTTTTGTGCCAGTTAAAAGGGTAAAGCCTATTCCTATATCATCATCATCATCGCTCAAATCATCATCATCATCATCGGAGGAGGAGGGTGCGTGGACGGTGATGGTCAGCATCGCTGAGTGGACTTGCCGATGAGCGGTACCAGCGGTGTCAGGGTCGGCCTCTGCGGAGGGGGAGGCTCGTGAAGGACGCCGCTGCTGCTGCTGCTGGGCAGTCGGAGGCAGTCGCCCTCCAGCAACAACGGAGGGCGGAGGAGCGACGCTCACAACAACGAGCGGCGGATAAAACGCAGCGAGTTGGCGCAGTGTGGGGCGGGGGGGGCACAGGAGGTGGTGCATCCACAAGTCAGTCAGCCGACCCATGGCACCTGCTGGGTCTGTCACGTGACCTCCTGCACCTAGCCTGGCACAGTAGGGAGCACAGGTGGTGCATCAGCCAGTCAACATAGTCGACCCATGGCACCTGCTGGCTCTGTCACGTGACCTCCTGCACCTAGCCTGGCACAGTAGGGAGCACAGGTGATGCATCAGCCGGTCAACGTAGTCGACCCATGGCACCTGCTGGCTCTGTCACGTGACCTCCTGCACCTAGCCTGGCACAGTAGGGAGCACAGGTGGTGCATCAGCCAGTCAACGTAGTCGACCCATGGCACCTGCTGGGTCTGTCACGTGACCTCCTTCCTGCACCTAGCCTGGCACAGTAGGGAGCACAGGTGGTGCATCAGCCAGTCAACGTAGTCGACCCATGGCACCTGCGGGTCTGTCACGTGACCTCCTGCACCTAGCCTGGCACAGTAGGGAGCACAGGTGATGCATCAGCCAGTCAACGTAGTCGACCCATGGCACCTGCTGGGTCTGTCACGTGACCTCCTGCACCTAGCCTGGCACAGTAGGAAGCACAGGTGGTGCATCAGCCAGTCAGCGTAGTCGACCCATGGCACCTGCTGGGTCTGTCACGTGACCTCCTGCACCTAGCCTGGCACAGTAGGGAGCACAGGTGGTGCATCAGCCAGTCATCGTAGTGGACCCATGGCACCTGCTGGGTCTGTCACATGACCTCCTGCACCTAGCCTGGCACAGTAGGGAGCACAGGTGGTGCATCAGCCAGTCAACGTAGTCGACCCATGGCACCTGCTGGGTCTGTCACGTGACCTCCTGCACCTAGCCTGGCACAGTAGGAAGCACAGGTGGTGCATCAGCCAGTCAGCGTAGTCGACCCATGGCACCTGCTGGGTCTGTCACGTGACCTCCTGCACCTAGCCTGGCACAGTAGGGAGCACAGGTGGTGCATCAGCCAGTCAACGTAGTCGACCCATGGCACCTGCTGGCTCTGTCACGTGACCTCCTGCACCTAGCCTGGCACAGTAGGAAGCACAGGTGGTGCATCAGCCAGTCAGCGTAGTCGACCCATGGCACCTGCTGGGTCTGTCACGTGACCTCCTGCACCTAGCCTGGCACAGTAGGGAGCACAGGTGGTGCATCAGCCAGTCATCGTAGTGGACCCATGGCACCTGCTGGGTCTGTCACATGACCTCCTGCACCTAGCCTGGCACAGTAGGGAGCACAGGTGGTGCATCAGCCAGTCAACGTAGTCGACCCATGGCACCTGCTGGCTCTGTCACGTGACCCGCCATCAGCGAGCTTTCCACACTTCACGTGACGGGCCTCAAGGTGCACCTAGCCTGGCACAAGCGCCGTGGCGACGTCACCGCGACTTATGTGGCGGTGTGAGCAGCTGAAGGCGCTGCGCTACGATCCCGGCACAGACCCCGGGCCCAACTCCCCCTCACGGCCACGGCCAACACCGGCAGTGACGATTCTCTGAACCGGTCCTGGGCCTCCTCCCCTAGGTCGACTCGGCCTCAAATGAGTACCTGGTGCGGTGTGCAGTAAACATCGCCACTGGGGAGGCAAAGGCGGGGGATCTTTGTCTGTGTCTACCTTCACAGGTGCTGCTGCTGCTACTCGCTACTAACAGCACTTGCCCCTGCAGTCTGTTAGAGGCTACACGGGGGATCTTTGTCTGTGTCTACCTTCACAGGTGCTGCTGCTACTCGCTACTAACAGCACTTGCCCCTACAGCCTGTTAGAGGCTACACGGGGGATCTTTGTCTGTGTCTACCTTCGCAGGTGCTGCTGCTACTCGCTACTAACAGCACTTGCCCCTGCAGTCTGTTAGAGGCTACACGGGGGATCTTTGTCTGTGTCTACCTTCACAGGTGCTGCTGCTACTCGCTACTAACAGCACTTGCCCCTACAGCCTGTTAGAGGCTACACGGGGGATCTTTGTCTGTGTCTACCTTCGCAGGTGCTGCTGCTACTCGCTACTAACAGCACTTGCCCCAGCAGTCTGTTAGAGGCTACACGGGGGACCTTTGTCTGTGTCTACCTTCACAGGTGCTGCTGCTACTCGCTACTAACAGCACTTGCCCCTGCAGTCTGTTAGAGGCTACACGGGGGATCTTTGTCTGTATCTACCTTCGCAGGTGCTGCTGCTACTCGCTACTAACAGCACTTGCCCCTACAGTCTGTTAGAGGCTACACGGGGGATCTTTGTCTGTGTTCTACCATCACAGGTGCTGCTACTCGCTACTAACAGCACTTGCCCCTGCAGTCTGTTAGAGGCTACACGGGGGATCTTTGTCTGTGTCTACCTTCATAGGTGCTGCTGCTACTCGCTACTAACAGCACTTGCCCCTGCAGTCTGTTAGAGGCTACACGGGGGATCTTTGTCTGTATCTACCTTCATAGGTGCTGCTACTTGCTACTAACAGCACTTGTCCCTGCAGTCTGTTGAGGCTACACGGGGGACCTTTGCCTTTGTTGTCTTGCGCAGCGTGTGCCGGCAGACCGGGCCTACTTCATCACCAAGGAGCTTCTGGCCACGGAGCGGACCTACCAGCGTGACCTGGCAGCCATCGTCACGGTCAGAGGTCAACCCCCTCCCCCCTGTGTCTGGGTCACTCCGACACGGCCATCGTGAACTCCCAGAGATAGAGACCCAGACCCAGGGCTTGAACCTTGACCCCAGCATCTCAGTGGCTATGATACGGCCATCGTGAACCTCCAGAGATAGAGACCCAGACCCAGGGCTTGAACCTTGACCCCAGCATCTCAGTGTCTCTGACACGGCCATCGTGAACCCCCAGAGAGACACCCAGACCCAGAGCTTGAACCTTGACCCCAGGTTCTCAGTGTCTCTGACACGGCCATCGTGAACCCCCAGAGAGTGACCCAGACCCAGGGCTTGAACCTAGAACCCAGGTTCTCAGTGGCTATGACACGGCCATCGTGAACCCCCAGAGAGAGAGAGAGAGACCCAGACCCAGGGTTTGAACCTAGAACCCAGGTTCTCAGTGGCTATGACACAGCCATCGTGAACTCCCAGAGAGAGACACCCAGACCCAGGGCTTGAACCTTGACCCCAGCATCTCAGTGGCTATGATACGGCCATCGTGAACCCCCAGAGAGACACCCAGACCCAGGGCTTGAACCTAGAACCCAGGTTCTCAGTGGCTATGACACGGCCATCGTGAACCCCCAGAGAGAGAGAGAGACACCCAGACCCAGGGCTTGAACCTTGACCCCAGCATCTCAGTGTCTCTGACACGGCCATCGTGAACCCCCAGAGAGACACCCAGACCCAGGGCTTGAACCTAGAACCCAGGTTCTCAGTGGCTATGATACGGCCATCGTGAACCCCCACAGAGACACCCAGACCCAGGGCTTGAATCTAGAACCCAGGTTCTCAGTGGCTATGACACGGCCATCGTGAACCCCCAGAGAGACACCCAGACCCAGGGCTTGAACCTAGAACCCAGGTTCTCAGTGGCTATGATACGGCCATTGTGAACCCCCACAGAGACACCCAGACCCAGGGCTTGAACCTAGAACCCAGGTTCTCAGTGGCTATGACACGCCCATCGTGAACCCCCAGAGAGAGAGAGAGACACCCAGACCCAGGGCTTGAACCTAGAACCCAGGCTCTCAGTGGCTATGACACGGCCATCGTGAACTTCCAGAGAGAGAGAGAGAGAGACACCCAGACCCAGGGCTTGAACCTAGAACCCAGGCTCTCAGTGGCTATGACACGGCCACCGTGAACCCCCAGAGAGAGAGAGAGACACCCAGACCCAGGGCTTGAACCTAGAACCCAGGTTCTCAGTGGCTATGATACGGCCATCGTGAACCCCCAGAGAGAGAGAGAGACACCCAGACCCAGGGCTTAAACCTAGAACCCAGGCTCTCAGTGGCCATGACACGGCCATCGTGAACTCCCAGAGAGAGAGAGAGACACCCAGACCCAGGGCTTGAACCTAGAACCCAGGTTCTCAGTGGCTATGACACGGCCATCGTGAACTCCCAGAGAGAGAGAGACACCCAGACCCAGGGCTTGAACCTAGATCCCAGGTTCAAAGTGGCCATGACACGGCCATCGTGAACTCCCAGAGAGAGAGAGAGAGAGACACCCAGACCCAGGGCTTGAACCTAGATCCCAGGTTCTCAGTGGCCATGACACGGCCATCGTGAACCCCCAGAGAGAGAGACACCCAGACCCAGGGCTTGAACCTTGACCCCAGCATCTCAGTGTCTCTGACACGGCCATCGTGAACCCCCAGAGAGACACCCAGACCCAGGGCTTGAACCTAGAACCCAGGTTCTCAGTGTCTCTGACACGGCCATCGTGAACCCCCAGAGAGAGAGAGACAACCAGACCCAGGGCTTGAACCTAGAACCCAGGTTCTCAGTGGCTATGACACGGCCATCGTGAACCCCCAGAGAGAGACACCCAGACCCAGGGCTTGAACCTTGACCCCAGCATCTCAGTGTCTCTGACACGGCCATCGTGAACCACCAGAGAGACACCCAGACCCAGGGCTTAAACCTAGAACCCAGGCTCTCAGTGGCCATGACACGGCCATCGTGAACTCCCAGAGAGAGAGAGAGACACCCAGACCCAGGGCTTGAACCTAGAACCCAGGTTCTCAGTGGCTATGACACGGCCATCGTGAACTCCCAGAGAGAGAGAGACACCCAGACCCAGGGCTTGAACCTAGATCCCAGGTTCAAAGTGGCCATGACACGGCCATCGTGAACTCCCAGAGAGAGAGAGAGAGAGACACCCAGACCCAGGGCTTGAACCTAGATCCCAGGTTCTCAGTGGCCATGACACGGCCATCGTGAACCCCCAGAGAGAGAGACACCCAGACCCAGGGCTTGAACCTTGACCCCAGCATCTCAGTGTCTCTGACACGGCCATCGTGAACCCCCAGAGAGACACCCAGACCCAGGGCTTGAACCTAGAACCCAGGTTCTCAGTGTCTCTGACACGGCCATCGTGAACCCCCAGAGAGAGAGAGACAACCAGACCCAGGGCTTGAACCTAGAACCCAGGTTCTCAGTGGCTATGACACGGCCATCGTGAACCCCCAGAGAGAGACACCCAGACCCAGGGCTTGAACCTTGACCCCAGCATCTCAGTGTCTCTGACACGGCCATCGTGAACCACCAGACAGACACCCAGACCCAGGGCTTGAACCTAGAACCCAGGTTCTCAGTGGCTATGACACGGCCATCGTGAACTCCCAGAGAGAGAGAGAGACCCAGACCCAGGGCTTTAACCTAGAACCCAGGTTCTCAGTGGCTATGCCACGCAGCCAGCCAGGCAGGCAGCCAGGCAGGCAGCCAGGAAGGAGGAGGAGACGCGAGAGGAGAGAGGTGAGCGGTGACTGTGGGGAAGAAGGTTTGTGTTTTCTGTCCAGTGTCTGGGTGGTGGAGGTGGAGTGACGGACAGTGGAGCGAGTGCTGCTGCTGCTGCTGCCCAGCCGCCACCGCCGCTGCTGTCCGCCATCGCTACTCTGCAGCTGCTCCACGAGGCCTTCCTGCGCCGCGTGGAGCAGCGGATGGCGCTCTGGTAGGGACGGGGAGCACCCTGGCATCGCCAGTCCACTCCGTCATCCTTGTGTGTCTCTGTCCCCGTCCACCTCTCCCTCCTCTCCCACCTCCTCCTCCTCTCCCCTTCCCCCTATGGGGAATCTTTGTCTGTGTCTACCTTCACAGGTGCTGCTGCTACTCGCTACTAACAGCACTTGCCCCTACAGTCTGTTAGAGGCTACACGGGGGATCTTTGTCTGTGTCTACCTTCACAGGTGCTGCTGCTTCTCGCTACTAACAGCACTTGCCCCAGCAGTCTGTTAGAGGCTACATGGAGGATCTTTGTCTGTGTCTACCTTCAAAGGTGCTGCTGCTACTCGCTACTAACAGCACTTGCCCCTACAGTCTGTAGAGGCTACACGGGGGATCTTTGGCTGTGTCTACCTTCACAGGTGCTGCTGCTACTCGCTACTAACAGCACTTACCCCTACAGTCTGTTAAAGGCTACACGGGGGATCTTTGTCTGTGTCTACCTTCACAGGTGCTGCTGCTACTTGCTACTAACAGCACTTGCCCCTACAGTCTGTTAGAGGCTACACGGGGGATCTTTGTCTGTGTCTACCTTCACAGGTGCTGCTGCTACTCGCTACTAACAGCACTTGCCCCTACAGTCTGTTAGAGGCTACATGGAGGATCTTTGTCTGTGTCTACCTTCACAGGTGCTGCTGCTACTCGCTACTAACAGCACTTGCCCCAGCAGTCTGTTAGAGGCTACACGGGGGATCTTTGTCTGTGTCTACCTTCACAGGTGCTGCTGCTACTCGCTACTAACAGCACTTGCCCCTACAGTCTGTAGAGGCTACACGGGGGATCTTTGTCTGTGTCTTACCTTCACAGGTGCTGCTGCTACTCGCTACTAACAGCACTTGCCCCTACAGTCTGTTAGAGGCTACACGGGGGATCTTTGTCTGTGTCTACCTTCACAGGTGCTGCTGCTACTCGCTACTAACAGCACTTGCCCCAGCAGTCTGTAGAGGCTACACGGGGGATCTTTGTCTGTGTCTACCTTCACAGGTGCTGCTGCTACTCGCTACTGACAGCACTTGCCCCTGCAGTCTGTAGAGGCTACACGGGGGATCTTTGTCTGTGTCTACCTTCACAGGTGCTGCTGCTACTCGCTACTAACAGCACTTGCCCCAGCAGTCTGTTAGAGGCTACACGGGGGATCTTTGTCTGTGTCTACCTTCACAGGTGCTGCTGCTACTCGCTACTAACAGCACTTGCCCCTACAGTCTGTAGAGGCTACACGGGGGATCTTTGTCTGTGTCTTACCTTCACAGGTGCTACTGCTACTCGCTACTAACAGCACTTGCCCCTACAGTCTGTTAGAGGCTACACGGGGGATCTTTGTCTGTGTCTACCTTCACAGGTGCTGCTGCTACTCGCTACTAACAGCACTTGCCCCAGCAGTCTGTAGAGGCTACACGGGGGATCTTTGTCTGTGTCTACCTTCACAGGTGCTGCTGCTACTCGCTACTAACAGCACTTGCCCCTACAGTCTGTTAGAGGCTACACGGGGGATCTTTGTCTGTGTCTACCTTCACAGGTGCTGCTACTACTCGCTACTAACAGCACTTGCCCCAGCAGTCTGTTAGAGGCTACACGGGGGACTTTTGTCTTTTCCCCAGGGAAGGGAGGTCCAATGCCCACCTCAAAGGAGACTTCCAAAGAATTGGAGACATCCTCGTCCACTTCATTCAAACCCTGAAGGTGAAAACGCATCATCAGCAGCATCATCAGCACCCATAGTTCCATAGTTGCATTTATTTGGTACAGCCCTGTGAGCCATTCGGCTCTTGAATCGGGTGCAACCACAACAAACAAAAACATGAACAAGAAAAAACATCTTAAAGTGATTATTATGTGACTGTGCAAACAGAAAATCCAGGAAAAAAACATCAAAATATTCCTGAAATAGCACCGTACACCAACGCTGTGTGCAAAAATCCCAGTGGGATGCAAGTCAAACAACAACAACAACAACCACAGGACAACTAAGATTAAGGCCATTAGTCTAACTCTGTACTACAATAACCAAAAACATGGCCAAAACAAAAAAAACGTTTTCGAAATCACCAAAATAAAAGCCATAAATGCAATGTAACAGTGAGCACGCAATGCATCATCAACATCATCATCAGCAGCATCATCAGCACGCATCGCATCATCAACATCGTCATCAGCAGCATCATCGGCACGCATCGTCATCATCAACAGCGTCAGCGGCATCGTCATGATCAGCAGCGTCGTCGTCCGCATCATCATACAGCAGCATCGTCATCATCCACAGCATCGTCATCATCGTCATCGTAAGCAGCAGCATCCACAGCATCGTCATCATCGTCATCGTCATCATCATCGTAAGCAGCAGCATCCACAGCATTGTCAGCATCGTCATCATCGTCATCGTAAGCAGCATCATCCACAGCATCGTCATCATCGTCATCGTAAGCAGCATCATCTACAGCATCGTCATCATCCACAGCATCGTCATCATCGTCATCGTAAGCAGCATCATCTACAGCATCGTCATCAACCACAGCATCGTCATCATCGTCATCGTAAGCAGCATCATCTACAGCATCGTCATCATCGTCATCGTAAGCAGCATCATCCACAGCATCGTCATCATCGTCATCGTAAGCAGCATCATCCACAGCATCGTCAGCATCGTCATCGTCGTCATCGTAAGCAGCATCATCCACAGCATCGTCATCATCCACAGCATCGTCATCATCGTCATCGCAAGCAGCATCATCCACAGCATCATCCACAGCATCGTCAGCGTCATCGTAAGCAGCATCATCCACAGCATCGTCATCATCGTCATCGTCGTCATCGTAAGCAGCATCATCCACAGCATCGTCATCATCGTCATCGTCGTCATCGTAAGCAGCACCATCCACAGCATCATCGTCATCATCGTCATCATCGTAAGCAGCACCATCCACAGCATCATCGTCATCGTCGTCGTCATCACTCCACCTCTTACACTCGCGCTCACCCACGCCCGCCACCCACCCACAGGCCCAGCTGCCCCTGCTGCTCTCTCTGGAGTCCCTGCAGGGGGAGCTGCCGCCGCCGCCGCCGCCGCCGCCCTCCTCCCCCCACGCCTCCCCGCCGCTGTGCCTCCCGTCGGGCGGCGGTCTCCTCGCGAAGGCCCTGCAGCGGCCGCCTCACTACGGGCTGTTGCTTGCCCGCCTGTGCGCCCACTACCCGGACGAGCACCCGGACCGCGGAGACTGCGCCGGTTCGATCGGCCCGCACGGCCCTCCCTTGCCTGTTTCAGGCGCCCATCGATCGCCGATTATCCTGACTGAGCCGCACGTGCACGCGGCCATCTTCATGTTTGGTTGGCCGACCGGTAGCATTGCTCTGGTCGAGGTGCACGTTCACACAGCCATCCTGCTTACTGGGGGTCGGTCGATCGCTCGCTCCGCTCCGCTCCGCCTGAGCCGCACGTGCACGCGGCCATCTTGATGTTTGGTTGGCCGATCGGTCGCAGGCTTTTGGTTGAGCTACACGTCCGCAAACGGCCATCTTGCGCGCGTGTGCGTGCGTGTGTGCGCGTGTGTGTGTGTGTGTGCGTGCGTGTGTGCGCGTGTGTGTGTGTGTGTGTGTGCGTGTGTGTGCGTGTGTGTGTGTGTGCGTGTGTGTGTGTGCGTGTGTGTGTGTGTGCGTGCGCGTGTGTGTGTGTGTGCGTGTGTGTGCGTGTGTGTGTGTGCGTGTGTGTGTGTGTGCGTGTGTGCGTGTCTGTGCGTGTGTGTGTGCGTGCGCGTGTGTGTGCGTGCGCGTGTGTGTGCGTGCGTGTGTGTGTGCGTGCGTGTGTGTGTGTGCGTGCGCGTGTGTGTGTGTGCGTGCGTGCGTGTGCGTGTGTGCGTGTGTGCGTGTGTGTGCGTGCGTGCGTGCGCGTGCGTGTGTGCGTGTGTGTGTGCGTGTGTTTGCGTGTGTGCGTGTGTGTGTGTGTGCGTGTGTGTGCGTGTGTGTGTCTGTGCGTGTGTGCGTGCGTGTGTGTGTGTGCGTGTGTGTGTGTGTGCGTGTGTGCGGTGTGTGTGTGCGTGTGTGTGTGCGTGTGTGTGTGTGTGTGTCTGTGCGTGTGTGCGTGTGCGCGTCCGCCAGCCGCGCTGCAGGAGGTGTCGCGCATCACCGACGTTACGCAGGAGGTGGCGGCTCGAATGGAGAATGCGGAGAAGCTGGCCGCACTGGGTCGCGACGTCGTGGGGATCGGCAAGCTGAGCACTCCTGGCAAGGTTGGGACCCCACCCGCTGCCGGGTTTACACCTGGACTGACACCCCCCTCCGCTTGGACCACGCTGGCTGGGAGATGTTAGCTCCCTCGCCTGACGCGCAGGAGGTCGTGGGTTCGATCCCGAGCCTGCAGTATATTTGTGTGCGACTAGGAGATGTTAGCTCCCTCGCCTGGCACGCAGGAGGTCGTGGGTTCGATCCCGACCTTGCTGTATATTTATGTGTGGCTAGGAGATGTTAGCTCCCTCGCCTGGCGCGCAGGAGGTCGTGGGTTCGATCCCGACCCTGCTGTATATTTGTGTGTGGCTAGGAGATGTTAACTACCTCGCCTGGTACGCAGGAGGTCGTGGGTTCGATCCCAACCCTGCAGTATATTTGTGTGTGACTAGGAGATGTTAACTACCTCGCCTGGCACGCAGGAGGTCGTGGGTTCGATCCCGACCCTGCAGTATATTTGTGTGCGACTAGGAGATGTTAACAACCTCGCCTGGTACGCAGGAGGTCGTGGGTTCGATCCCGACCCTGCTGTATATTTGTGTGTGGCTAGGAGATGTTGACTACCTCGCCTGGTACGCAGGAGGTCGTGGGTTCGATCCCGACCCTGCAGTATATTTGTGTGTGACTAGGAGATGTTAACAACCTCGCCTGGCACGCAGGAGGTCGTGGGTTCGATCCCGACCCTGCTGTATATTTGTGTGTGGCTAGGAGATGTTAACTGCCTCGCCTGGTACGCAGGAGGTCGTGGGTTCGATCCCGACCCTGCTGTATATTTGTGTGTGGCTAGGAGATGTTAACTACCTCGCCTGGCGTGCAGGAGGTCGTGGGTTCGATCCCGACCCTGCTGTATATTTGTGTGTGTGGCTAGGAGATGTTAACTACCTCGCCTGGTACGCAGGAGGTCGTGGGTTCCATCCCGAGCCTGCTGTATATTTGTGTGTGGCTAGGAGATGTTAACAACCTCGCCTGGCGTGCAGGAGGTCGTGGGTTCGATCCCGACCCTGCTGTATATTTGTGTGTGGCTAGGAGATGTTGACTACATCGCCTGGTACGCAGGAGGTCGTGGGTTCGATCCCGACCCTGCTGTATATTTGTGTGTGGCTAGGAGATGTTAACAACCTCGCCTGGCACGCAGGAGGTCGTGGGTTCGATCCCGACCTTGCTCTATATTTGTGTGTGGCTAGGAGATGTTGACTACCTCGCCTGGTACGCAGGAGGTCGTGGGTTCGATCCCGAGCCTGCTGTATATTTGTTTGTAGATACGAGATGTTAGATCCCTCGCCTGGCACGCAGGAGGTCGTGGGTTCCATCCCGAGCCTGCTGTATATTTGTGTGTGGCTAGGAGATGTTGTCTAGCTCGCCTGGTACGCAGGAGGTCGTGGGTTCGATCCCGACCCTGCTGTATATTTGTGTGTGTGGCTAGGAGATGTTGACTACCTCGCCTGGTACGCAGGAGGTCGTGGGTTCGATCCCGACCCTGCTGTATATTTGTGTGTGGCTAGGAGATGTTAACAACCTCGCTGGGTGTGCAGGAGGTTGTGGGTTCGATCCCGACCCTGCTGTATATTTGTGTGTGACTAGGAGATGTTGACTACCTCGCCTGGTACGCAGGAGGTCGTGGGTTCGATCCCGACCCTGCTGTATATTTGTATGTGGCTAGGAGATGTTGACTACCTCACCTGGTACGCAGGAGGACGTGGGTTCGATCCCGAGCCTGCTGTATATTTGTGTGTGGCTAGGAGATGTTGACTACCTCACCTGGTACGCAGGAGGACGTGGGTTCGATCCCGACCCTGCTGTATATTTGTGTGTGGCTAGGAGATGTTAACTACCTCGCCTGGCGTGCAGGAGGTCGTGGGTTCGATCCCGACCCTGCTGTATATTTGTGTGTGGCTAGGAGATGTTGACTACATCGCCTGGTACGCAGGAGGTCGTGGGTTCGATCCCGACCCTGCTGTATATTTGTGTGTGGCTAGGAGATGTTAAATACCTCGCCTGGCATGCAGGAGGTCGTGGGTTTGATCCCGACCCTGCTGTATATTTGTGTGTGGCTAGGAGATGTTAACTACCTCGCCTGGCGTGCAGGAGGTCGTGGGTTCGATCCCGAGCCTGCTGTGTATTTGTGTGTGGCTAGGAGATGTTGACTACCTCGCCTGGTACACAGGAGGTCGTGGGTTCGATCCCGACCCTGCTGTATATTTGTGTGTGGCTAGGAGATGTTGACTACATCACCTGGTACGCAGGAGGTCGTGGGTTCGATCCCGAGCCTGCTGTATATTTGTTTGTAGATACGAGATGTTAGCTCCCTCGCCTGGCACGCAGGAGGTCGTGGGTTCCATCCCGAGCCTGCTGTATATTTGTGTGTGGCTAGGAGATGTTGTCTAGCTCGCCTGGTACGCAGGAGGTCGTGGGTTCGATCCCGACCCTGCTGTATATTTGTATGTGGCTAGGAGATGTTGACTACCTCGCCTGGTACGCAGGAGGACGTGGGTTCGATCCCGACCCTGCTGTATATTTGTGTGTGGCTAGGAGATGTTGACTACCTCGCCTGGTACGCAGGAGGTCGTGGGTTCGATCCCATCCCTGACGCCTGCTGCTGTATATTTTTACTTAGCGTCTCTCTCTCTCTCTCCCCGTGGTCACGTGGATTTTTCTCCGGATCCCCCCGATTTTCCCCCCCTCCACGTTTAGAATCAACGTTACACGTTTCGAGTATTTTGCTGCCGCTATAAACTTCCACGTGATGACGACGATGATCATCGCGAGCCACTTCGTGTGAGCTATCATTTGCGATAGCCACGTGGCTTCTGAAAAAGAGCTACACAGTTCCGTAGGCCCTCACCTGGAGAGATAAGATTTAGTGGTGCGTGCGGCGTGGTCCGTGCGTGGTACGTGCGTGGTACGTGGTGCGTGCGTGCGTGGTGTGTGCGCGGTGTGTGGTACATGGTACGTGCGTGGTGTGTGCGAGGTGCATGCGTGGTGCGTGAGTGGTACGTGTGTCGTGTGTGCGTGGTACGTGCGTGGATTGTGCGTGGTGCGTGGTGTGTGTGTGTGGTGCGTGGTGCATGAGTGGTACGTGTGTCGTGTGTGCGTGGTACGTGCGTGGTGTGTGCGTGGTGTGTGCGTGGTGCGTGGTGCGTAGTGTGTGCGTGGTGCGTGGTGTGTGCGTGGTGCGTGGTGTGTGCGTGGTACGTGGTGCGTGAGTGGTGTGTGGTGTGTGGTGTGTGTGTGGTACGTGTTTGCTGTGTGCGTGGTACGTGGTGCGTGGTGCGTGGTGTGTGCGTGGTGTGTGCGTGGTACGTGTGTGCTGTGTGCGTGGTACGTGGTGTGTGTGTGCTACGTGTGTGCTGTGTGGTGTGTGTGTGCTACGCGGTGTGTTTGTGGTGCGTGGCTCCGCAGGTGTTTGTGCGTGAGGGTCGACTCTTGAAGCTCACGCGCTCGGGGCCCCAGCAGCGCATGTTCTTCCTGGTGAGCGACGATGCGTCAGGTGGTGGAGGGTTCTTCACACACACAAAGACAAAGCTCTCCCGTGTAGCCTCTAACAGACTGCAGGGGCAAGTGCTGTTAGAGTGCAGCACCTGTGAAGGCTCCCGGCACTGTGGTACACGAGGAGGTGGGTGGCCAGCACCACGCCCGGCCGCCTTTGTCTCCCCAGTGGCGGTGTTTACTACACACAGCACCAAGGAACTAATTTGAGACTGAGGCGACCTAGGGGAGGCCCAGGACCGGTTCAGATAATCGTCACCGGTGTCAGCCGTGAGCTAGAATCGTACTCGCACACACACACACACAAGTACCACACACACGTACACACGCACACATGTACCATACACACACACACCACACATACACACACACGTACAACAACAACAACAACCGCCATTCGCCACTAAGTGGCGGTAACGTCACCACGACGCTTGTGCCAGGCTATGTGCACCCTGAGGCCACGTGAAGTACACACACACACACACACGTACACACACGTACACACACATGCACCACAGGTACACACGCACGTACACACACACACTCAGGGACACACACGTACGCACACGCACACACACATACACACACACACACGTACACACACGTACACACACATGCACCACAGGTACACACGCACGTACACACACACACTCAGGGACACACACGTACGCACACGCACACACACGTACACACACACACACGTACACACACGTACACACACATGCACCACGGGTACACACGCACGTACACACACACACTCAGGGACACACACTTACACACACTTACACACACGTACACACACGTACACACACATACACACACATGCACCACAGGTACACACACATACATACACACACACGCACATACACGTACACACACACACACATGGGTACACACACACACACACACGTACACACACATGCACCACAGGTACACACACACGTACACACACACACACTCAGGTACACACGCACGTACACACACACACACACTCAGGTACACACACGACAGTCTGCCAAGCCTACCTGGGGGAACCTTTGCCTCTGCTGCTGTCCCCCCTCCGATGGTGTTCTTCGATGTCCAGTTCCTGGACGCCCTCATCTACACGCGCCGGGACCTCACTGCCCACAACCAGTTCCCCGTGGCCGGACGCATTCCCCTGCACGGCATGATCGTGAGTGCCCACTCCGCGTTACCGCGACGGGACACAGTACATCCGGCGTGATGCTCGCTTGCTCCGCGGTGCACCCCAGCGCATCGCCCACTCCACGTTAACGTGGCGGGACGCAGCAGGGCATGCGGACAACTCACCTCGCGGTTGACCATCACGCTTCATGTTGTCTCTTTGCAGCTCATCGTTTTGGAGCCACCGGTAAGATTGTGTGAGTGAGTGTGTGTGTGTGAGTGTATGTGTGAATGTGTGTGAGTGTGTGTGTGTGAGTGTGTGTGAGTGTGTGTGAGTGTATGAGTGAGTGTATGAGTGTATGAGTGTGTGTGAGTGAGTGAGTGTATGAGTGAGAGTGTGTGAGTGTGTGTGTGAGCGAGTGTGTGTGTATGTGTGAGTGTGTATGTGTGAGTGTGTGTATGTGTGTGTGAGTGTGTGTGAGTGTGTGTATGTGAGTGTGTGTGGGTGTATGAGTGTGTGTATGAGTGTGTGTGTATGAGTGTGTGTGTATGAGTGTGTGAGTGAGTGAGTGTATGAGTGAGAGTGTATGAGTGAGAGTGTGTGAGTGTGTGTATGAGTGTGTGTATGAGTGAGTGTATGAGTGAGTGTGTGTGTGTGAGTGTGTGTGTGTGAGTGCGTGTGTGTATATGAGTGAGTGTGTGTATGAGTGAGTGTGTGTGAGTGTATGAGTGTGTGTATGAGTGTGTGTGAGTGTGTGTATGAGTGGTCGACTCAGCCTCAAATGAGTACCTGGTGCGGTGTGTAAACATTGCCACTAGGGAGACAAAGGCGGTCGGGCGTGGTGCTGGCCACCCACCCCCTCGTGTACCGTTCCGGCCTTCATAGGTGCTCGCTAACAGCACTTGCCCCTACAGTCTGTTAAGGCTATATGGGGGATCTTTGTCTTTGTATGAGTGAGTGAATGTGTGTGAGTGTGTGTATGAGTGTGTGTGTGTGTATGAGTGTGTATGAGTGAGTGTGTGTGTGTGTATGAGTGAGTGTGTGTATGAGTGAGTGTGTGTGTATGAGTGTGTGTGTATGTGTGTATGAGTGTGTGAGTGAGTGAGTGTATGAGTGAGAGTGTGTGAGTGTGTGAGTGAGTGAGTGTATGAGTGAGAGTGTGTGTGTGTGTATGTGAGTGTGTGTATGTGTGTATGAGTGTGTGAGTGTGTGTGGGTGAACCGGTCCTGGGCCTCCCTTAGGTCGCCTCAAACGAGTACCCGGTGTCGCGGCGTGCGGTAAACATCGCCACTGGGGAGACAAAGGCGGCCGGGCGTGGTTGCTGGCCACCCACCCCCTCGTGTGCCACAGTGCCGGCAGCCTTCATAGGTGCTGCTCGCCAACAGCACTTGCCCCTGCACTCCCTTGAGGCTACACGGGAGAGGAGGTTGGGGATCTTTGTCTTTGTATGGGCCGCAGGAGGGAGACACCCCCGTGGTAGTCTCCAACTGCTTCACCATCTTCTCGGCTCACAAGTCCATGGTGCTGTCTGCCAGGTCCGTCTTTGTCTCTCCCCTCTCGCGCCCTTATCCGTTAATCTGCCACCACAGCGCACGTGCGGATATCACGGAGCGACCTCTTGAGATGTCCTTGCCGATGATGGTGGTGATGAGTGGTGGTGCTGGTGGTGGTGGTGATGATGGTGGTGATGAGTGGTGGTGATGATGATGGTGGTGGTGATGATGATGGTGGTGATGAGTGGCGGTGCTGATGGTGGTAGTGATGAGTGGTGGTGATGATGATGGTGGTGGTGGTGGTGATGATGATGATGGTGGTGATGATGATGGTGGTGATGATGATGGTGGTGATGATGAGTGGTGGTGCTGATGGTGGTGGTGGTGGTGATGATGATGATGGTGGTGATGATGACGGTGATGATGAGTGGTGGTGCTGATGGTGGTGGTGATGATGATGGTGGTGATGAGTGGTGGTGCTGGTGGTGGTAGTGATGAGTGATGGTGATGATGATGATGATGGTGGTGATGATGAATGGTGATGATGGTGGTGGTGATGATGAATGGTGATGATGGTGGTGGTGGCTGATGATGATGGTGGTGATGGTAGCGGTGGTGGTGATGATGATGGTGGCGATGGTGGTGATGATGATGATGGTGGTGGCTGATGATGAATGGTGGTGCTGATGGTGGTGGTGATGGTGGCTGATGATGATGATGGTGGTGATGATGATGATGAATGGTGATGATGAATGGTGTTGATGAATGGTGGTGCTGATGGTGGCTGATGATGGTGGTGGCGATGGTGATGATGATCATGATGCTCTCATCACGGTGGCTAGGAGATGTTAACTACCTCGCCTAGTGTGCAGGAGGTCGTGGGTTCGATCCTGACCCTGACGCCTGCTGCTGCTGTATATTTGGAGTTTGCGTGCCTCTCTCTCTCTCCGTGTTCGCGTGGATTTTCTCCCGCGTCCTCCGGTTTTACCCTCCACATTTGGAAACGTGCGTTTGGAGTGTTTGCCTGCTCTACATTTCCACGGGATGCTCGGCCGCCGTGTTGAGTTATCATTTGTGGCAGCCAGGTCGCTTCGGAAAGAGCGCTACAGAGCTCGCTGAGCCTTTGCTGGTGCAATGAACGCCGCTACCGCTGGTCGCTAACAGCACTTGCCCCAACGGCCTGCTAGAGGCTACGCGAGAGACCTACAATCCCACCCTCCCTACAATCCCACCCCCCTACAATCCCACCCTCCCTACAATCCCACCCTCCCTACAATCCCACCCTCCCTACAATCCCATCCTGCCTACAATCCCATCCTCCCTACAATCCCACCCCCCCTACAACCCCACCCCCCCTACAATCCCACCCTCCCTACAATCCCACCCTCCCTACAATCCCATCCTCCCTACAATCCCACCCTCCCTACAATCCCACCCTCCCTACAATCCCACCCCCCCCTACAATCCCATCCCCCCTACAATCCCATACCCCCTACAATCCCATCCTGCCTACAATCCCATCCCCCCTACAATCCCACCCTCCCTACAATCCCATCCCACCTACAATCCCATACCCCCTACAATCCCACCCTCCCTACAATCCCACCCTCCCTACAATCCCACCCTCCCTACAATCCCATCCTACAATCCCATCCTCCCTACAATCCCACCCTCCCTACAATCCCATCCTACAATCCCATCCTACAATCCCATCCTCCCTACAATCCCACCCTCCCTACAATCCCACCCCCCTACAATCCCATCCCCCTACAATCCCACCCTACAACCCCCCCCTTACAATCCCATCCCCCTACAATCCCACCCTACAACCCCCTCCCTACAATCCCATCCCCCTACAATCCCACCCTACAACCCCCCCCCCCTACAATCCCATACCCCCTACAATCCCACCCTCCCTACAATCCCACCCCCCTACAATCCCACCCTCCCTACAATCCCACCCTCCCTACAATCCCATCCCGCCTACAATCCCATCCCCCCTACAATCCCACCCTCCCTACAATCCCATCCTACAATCCCATCCTCCCTACAATCCCACCCTCCCTACAATCCCACCCTCCCTACAATCCCATCCCCCTACAATCCCATCCTGCCTACAACCCCACCCTCCCTACAATCCCACCCTCCCTACAATCCCATCCCCCTACAATCCCACCCTACAACCCCCCCCCTACAATCCCATACCCCCTACAATCCCACCCTCCCTACAATCCCATCCTCCCTACAATCCCACCCTCCCTACAATCCCACCCCCCTACAATCCCATCCCCCTACAATCCCACCCTTCACCCCCCCCTACAATCCCATCCCCCTACAATCCCACCCTACAACCCCCTCCCTACAATCCCATCCCCCTACAATCCCACCCTACAACCCCCCCCTACAATCCCATACCCCCTACAATCCCACACCCCCTACAATCCCACCCTCCCTACAATCCCACCCTCCCTACAATCCCACCCTCCCTACAATCCCACCCTCCCTACAATCCCATCCCCCTACAATCCCACCCTACAACCCCCTCCCTACAATCCCATCCCCCTACAATCCCACCCTACAACCCCCCCCTACAATCCCATACCCCCTACAATCCCACACCCCCTACAATCCCACCCTCCCTACAATCCCACCCTCCCTACAATCCCATACCCCCTACAATCCCACCCTCCCTACAATCCCATCCCCCTACAATCCCATCCTGCCTACAATCCTCTACCCCCCCTACAATCCCACCCCACCTACAATCCCCTACCCCCCCTACAATCCCATCCTCCCTACAATCCCACCCCCCCTACAATCCTCTACCCCCCCTACAATCCCACCCTCCCTACAATCCCACCCCCCCTACAATCCCCTACCCCCCCTACAATCCCATACCCCCTACAATCCCACCCTCCCTTCAATCCCACCCTCCCTACAATCCCACCCTCCCTACAATCCCATCCTACAATCCCATCCTCCCTACAATCCCACCCTCCCTACAATCCCATCCTACAATCCCATCCTCCCTACAATCCCACCCTCCCTACAATCCCACCCCCCCTACAATCCCATCCCCCTACAATCCCACCCTACAACCCCCCCCTTACAATCCCATCCCCCTACAATCCCACCCTACAACCCCCTCCCTACAATCCCATCCCCCTACAATCCCACCCTACAACCCCCCCCTACAATCCCATACCCCCTACAATCCCACCCTCCCTACAATCCCACCCCCCTACAATCCCACCCTCCCTACAATCCCACCCTCCCTACAATCCCATCCCGCCTACAATCCCATCCCCCCTACAATCCCACCCTCCCTACAATCCCATCCTACAATCCCATCCTCCCTACAATCCCACCCTCCCTACAATCCCACCCTCCCTACAATCCCATCCCCCTACAATCCCATCCTGCCTACAATCCCACCCTCCCTACAATCCCACCCTCCCTACAATCTCATCCCCCTACAATCCCACCCTACAACCCCCCCCCCTACAATCCCATTCCCCCTACAATCCCACCCTCCCTACAATCCCATCCTCCCTACAATCCCACCCTCCCTACAATCCCACCCCCCTACAATCCCATCCCCCTACAATCCTACCCTACACCCCCCCCCTACAATCCTATCCCCCTACAATCCCACCCTACAACCCCCTCCCTACAATCCCATCCCCCTACAATCCCACCCTACAACCCCACCAACAATCCCATACCCCCTACAATCCCACACCCCCTACAATCCCACCCTCCCTACAATCCCACCCTCCCTACAATCCCATACCCCCTACAATCCCACCCTCCCTACAATCCCACCCTCCCTACAATCCCACCCTCCCTACAATCCCATCCCCCTACAATCCCACCCTACACCCCCCCCCCTACAATCCCATCCCCCTACAATCCCACCCTACAACCCCCTCCCTACAATCCCATCCCCCTACAATCCCACCCTACAACCCCCCCCTACAATCCCATACCCCCTACAATCCCACACCCCCTACAATCCCACCCTCCCTACAATCCCACCCTCCCTACAATCCCATACCCCCTACAATCCCACCCTCCCTACAATCCCATCCCCCTACAATCCCATCCTGCCTACAATCCTCTACCCCCCCTACAATCCCACCCCCCCTACAATCCCCTACCCCCCCTACAATCCCATCCTCCCTACAATCCCACCCCCCCTACAATCCTCTACCCCCCCTACAATCCCACCCTCCCTACAATCCCACCCCCCCTACAATCCCCTACCCCCCCTACAATCCCATACCCCCTACAATTCCACCCTCCCTTCAATCCCACCCTCCCTACAATCCCATCTTCCCTACAATCCCATACCCCCTACAATCCCATCCCCCTACAATCCCATCCTGCCTACAATGCCATCCTGCACGCCCTGAAGCAAGCAGCACTTGCCCCGCCGTCGCGTGCTGGGCTACACGGGGGACCTTTGTCTTTGTTTGCGAGGAAGTTCTCCCCAGGAGATGGAGGCTTGGCTCTCGGACCTGGACCAGGCGATTTGTCACGCGAAGAGGAGTGGTGGAGGAGGAGGAGGTGGAGGAGGTGGAGGAGGTGGAGAGGGGATTGTGATGGAGAGTAGGTCCCGTTGCGAGCATCATCATCATCATCAACAGCAGCGCCATCTTCGACACCATCAACATTATCATCATGATGAACATAAACATCAACAACATCTTGATTTAAAGCTTTTCGTGACTGCAGTAATTCATATTCTTAACTCTTTCGGTAAAGTCACGTTGAAGGGAAACAATAAAATAATAAAATATATTTAAAACAATAAAAAATTCTCACGACGTTTCGACCATAACAAACGGTCGTCATCAGGTGTGTCGGTTTGCATTAATTGTTTTATTTTTAAACGGTGTATTTATTTATAAAAAACGTTAGCGTCACGCGCAGCGATTTGGCAGTTTACCCAGGACTAGTCCATCTATATTTTGAAAAGAGGAGGGGGGAGACGAAATTTTTTATAATGTATGCTGTCTGAAAGCCACTGTAAGCGTGAACAATCAATTAAGACCCGAAATGGTTTATCAAATCTTTACAATGATTGCTAAGCCAGAATCCATCTTCTCGGTTGAAATTGTCTCTGTGCTTGTATATGCGGATAGCCTCATGAACGAATCTCTCATGGTAGCCAGATGGCTTACAAAGAAACAACATCAACACCATCAACATCATCATGATGAACATGAACATCAGCAACATCGTCATCATCGTCGTGATTAACATCAACAACATCTTGATTTAAAGCTTTCGTGACTGCAGTAATTCATATTCTTAGTTTTTTCGGTAAAGTCACGTTGAAGAGAAACAACAAAATAATAAAATATATATAAAACAATATATTATATATATATATTTATATTTGTTTTTACTTTACCGAAAAAAACTAAGAATATGAATATCAACAACATCGTTGACATCATCAACAATGTCCTCGACACAAGCAGCACCATCAACATCAGCAGCATCATCACGTGATGACGATTTGCACGCTCGGCTAAGTTGCGGTGTGAAAAAAGTTCAACATACATAATGCACACGTGTTGTTGATGTGTCCGTGCGTGCGTGTGTGTGCGTGTGTACCTGTGTGTGTGTGTGGGGAGCGGTAGTGTAGTGGTTAGCGCTACGCTGCGCTACGAACCCGGAAATCCGTGTTCGATTCCCGCCCACCTAGGTCGAGCCAGCCTCAAATGAGTACCTGGTGTAGCGGTGTGTAGTAAACATCGCCACTGGGGGAGACAAAGGCGGCCGGGCGTGGTGTTGGCCACCCACTCCCTCGTGTGCCACGGTGCCGGTAGCCTTCATAGGTGCTGCTCGCTTAACAGCACTTGCCCCTGCAGTCTGTTAGAGGCTACACGGGGGGCCTTTGTGTGCGGGGAGCGGTGGCGCAGTGGTGAGCACACCGCACTACAAACCCAGCGACCCGAGTTCGATTCCCACTCACGGCCACCAACACCACCGGTGACGATTATCTGAACCGGTCCTGGGCCTCCCCTAGTTCGACCCAGTACCTGGTGCGGTGTGTATTAAACATCGCCACTGGGGGAGACAAAGGCGGCCGGGCGTGGTGCTGACTCCACAACGCCCTCGGTTACCAAAGTGCCGGTAGCCTTTATAGGTGCTGCTCGCTAACAGCACTTGCCCCTACAGTCTGCTGAGGCTACAAGGGGGACCTTTGTCTGTACATGTGCGTGCGTGGAGGTGAACTTCCTGCTGCGACAGAGCCGAGACCCAACTCCCTGACCCACGTCTGCTGGCTGCGGGGTCACAGTCTCTCCCTCTGCGACAACCTCATCATGGCCAAGGTAGGGGAACAGGTTGCCTCTCACACGCTGTGCCGTGTCCCCACCGAGTCAGCTGTCTGGTTACCTGCTGTCCCGTGTCCCCACCGAGTCAGCTGTCTGGTTACCTGCTGTCCCGTGTCCCCACAGAGTCAGCTGTCTGGTTACCTGCTGTCCCCACCGAGTCAGCTGTCTGGTTACCTGCTGTCCCGTGTCCCCACAGAGCCAGCTGTCTGGTTACCTGCTGTCCCCACAGAGCCAGCTGTCTGGATACCTGCTGTCTCCACAGAGCCAGCTGTCTGGTTACCTGCTGTCCCCACAGAGCCAGCTGTCTGGTTACCTGCTGTCCCCACAGAGACAGCTGTCTGGTTACCTGCTGTCCCCACAGAGCCAGCTGTCTGGGTACCTGCTGTCCCGTGTCCCCACAGAGCCAGCTGTCTGGTTACCTGCTGTCCCCACAGAGCCAGCTGTCTGGTTACCTGCTGTCCCATGTCCCCACAGAGCCAACTGTCTGGTTACCTGCTGTCCCCACAGAGCCAGCTGTCTGGTTACCTGCTGTCCCGTGTCCCCACAGAGCCAGCTGTCTGGTTACCTGCTGTCCCCACAGAGCCAGCTGTCTGGTTACCTGCTGTCTCCACAGAGTCAGCTGTCTGGTTACCTGCTGTCCCCACAGAGCCAGCTGTCTGGTTACCTGCTGTCTCCACAGAGCCAGCTGTCTGGTTACCTGCTGTCCCCACAGAGCCAGCTGTCTGGTTACCTGCTGTCTCCACAGAGCCAGCTGTCTGGTTACCTGCTGTCCCCACAGAGCCAGCTGTCTGGTTACCTGCTGTCCCCACAGAGTCAGCTGTCTGGTTACCTGCTGTCCCCACAGAGCCAGCTGTCTGGTTACCTGCTGTCCCCACAGAGCCAGCTGTCTGGTTACCTGCTGTCCCCACAGAGCCAGCTGTCTCGTTACCTGCTGTCCCCACAGAGCCAGCTGTCTGGTTACCTGCTGTCCCCACAGAGCCAGCTGTCTGGTTACCTGCTGTCCCCACAGAGCCAGCTGTCTGGTTACCTGCTGTCCCCACAGAGCCAGCTGTCTGGTTACCTGCTGTCCCCACAGAGCCAGCTGTCTGGTTACCTGCTGTCCCCACAGAGCCAGCTGTCTGGTTACCTGCTGTCCCCACAGAGCCAGCTGTCTGGTTACCTGCTGTCCCCACAGAGCCAGCTGTCTGGTTACCTGCTGTCCCCACAGAGCCAGCTGTCTGGTTACCTGCTGTCCCCACAGAGACAGCTGTCTGGTTACCTGCTGTCCCCACAGAGCCAGCTGTCTGGTTACCTGCTGTCCCCACAGAGCCAGCTGTCTGGTTACCTGCTGTCCCCACAGAGCCAGCTGTCTGGTTACCTGCTGTCTCCACAGAGACAGCTGTCTGGTTACCTGCTGTCCCCACAGAGCCAGCTGTCTGGTTACCTGCTGTCCCCACAGAGCCAGCTGTCTGGTTACCTGCTGTCCCCACAGAGCCAGCTGTCTGGTTACCTGCTGTCCCCACAGAGCCAGCTGTCTGGTTACCTGCTACGCAAGTTCAAGATGAGCAGAGGGTGGCAGAAGCTTTGGGTCGTCTTCTCCAACTTCTGTCTCTACTTCTACAAGAACCATCAGGTTGGGAAACCCTCCACCATGGCCCTGGGTCTGGGTGTCTCTGTGTACTTGTTGATGTGCGCCTGCGAGCGTGTGTGTGTGCACGTGTGTGTGTGCACGTGTGTGTGCGTGTGCGTGCGAGCGTGTGTGTACACGTGTGTGTGCACGTGTGTGTACACGTGTGTGTGCACGTGTGTGTACACGTGTGTGTACACGTGTGTGTACACGTGTGTGTGTGTGTGCGCGTGGGGAGCGGTGGGTGTAGTGGTTAGCGCTACGCTGCGCTACGAACCCGGCGACCCGGGTTCGATTCCCGCTCACGGCCAACACCAGTGACGATTATCTGAACCGGTCCTGGGCCTCTCCTAGGTCGACTCGGCCTCAAATGAGTACCCGATGCGGTGGTGTAGTAAACATCGCCACTGGGGGAGACAAAGGCGGCCGGGCGTGGTTGCTGCTGGCCACCCACCCCCTCGTGTTGCCACAGTGCCGGCAGCCTTCATTGGCTGCTGCTGCTGCTGCTGCTGCTACCAAACAGCACTCGGCCCAACAGCGTCAGAGGCCACGCGGTGCGCGTGGTGAACCTTTAATGTCTTTGTGTCCTCGTCGTCGTTGTTCTCATCTTGATTTGAAGCGTTCGCGACTGCAGGAGAACCATGCTCTTCTAAAATCAATCGCGACGTTTCGATCGGCCGACACGGGCGTTGTTGTTTTCGTTGTTTTCGTTGTGCCGTCGTCGTCGTCGTCGTCAAAGGAGGACGCCCCGCTAGCGAGCCTGCCCCTGCTGGGCTACTCGGTGTCTGCGGTGGAGGACGTCGCCGACGCCGACGCCGACACCGGCGACACCGGCGACACCGGCGGCGGCGCCGGCGAGGGGGCGGAGACGGCGGTGCAGCGGGAGGGCGACGACGGCGGGAGATGCGACTTCGTCTTCCGCCTGCGTCTGCGGGCTCACAGCTATCTGTTCCGCGCCGAGGGCCAGTTCACCTTTCAGAGGTGTGACGTGCGGGCAAGCGCCGGGGGGGGAGACAAAGGCGGCCGGGCGCGGTTGCTGGCCACCCCACCACCACCCGTTGCCTCGGTGGCCCGCGATCGCTAATCGCTCTTTAAATCCATTAAAAATGTGACGCTCCAGCGCTGTCCTACCAGACAGTCTCGCCCCCTTCGCCTGATGAAGGCCGCTTGTGTTGTGGCCGAAACGTCGTGAGAATATTATCGCGTTATGTTATTTTAATTTGATCAATTTATTATTTTATTCTCATTCTACGTGGTGGTGACTTTACCGAAAGAACCAAAGAAGATGTAGCTTGTAGTGCCGCACCTATCACCATCGTTAGGGGGGAAGAACGGTGATCCAAACTCCGACCCACCCCCCCCCCCCAGGAACAGGTTTGCACATTTGCTGAGCATTTTCTGTGAGGTCTCGGGGGAGGGGAAATCCCTCAGCCTGGAAGACATCGTGGGGCAAAGTGGGGAGATGACCCTGCTGAGGCTGCGGTGCCTCAAATATTGGAGGAGGAAGTCCACCCCCTGTGAGTGGCTGGCTGAAGTGCCGTCCGTTGAGGAAGTACTGAGAGGGCAATCCAGAGTCTCTGAGACCAGGAAAGGCACCGGGCAGAGATGATCTCCCTAGCGAAATGGTGAATGGCGGTTGTTGTTGTTGTTGTTGTGTGTATAGGTGGGGAGCAGTAGTGTAGTGGTTAGCGCGCTGCGCTACGGACCAGGTAACCCGAGTTCGATTCCCGCTCACGGCCAACGCCAGTGACGATTAACTGAACCGGTCTTGGGCCTCCTCTAGGTCCACTCGGCCTCAAATGAGTACCTGGTTGTGATGTGTAAACATCGCCACTGGGGAGACAAAGGCGGCCGGTCGTGGTGCTGGCCACCCACTACCCCCTCGTGTGTCACAGTGCCGGCGTTCATAGGCTCTCGCTGACAGCACTTGCCCCAACAGTCTGTTCAGGCTACACGGGGGGGTTACCTTTGTCCTTGTACGAACGTGTCCGTGTGTGTCCGTGTGTCTCCGTGTGTGTCCAGGTGGTTGGAAGTCCTGTCCATCTGCAGAGGCCCCACTCGGAGCAGTCTGTGGGACTCACCCCAAGATTGACAACCACGACAACACCTACACCTGAGCGTGGTTCACAACGGCCGTGTCGGAGACGCTGAGACACCACGGCTGAGAGCCTGGGTTCGAGCCCTGGGTCTGGGTGTCTCTCTCTCTCAGGAGGTTCACAATGGCCGTGTCGGAGACACTGAGACACCACGGCTAAGAGCCTGGGTTCGAGCCCTGGGTCTGGGTGTCTCTCTCTCAGGGGGTTCACAATGGCCGTGTCGGAGATGCTGAGACATCACGGCTGAGAGCCTGGGTTCGAGCCCTGGGTCTGGGTGTCTCTCTCTCAGGGGGTTCACAATGGCCGTGTCAGAGACACTGAGAGTCTGGGTTCAAGCCCTAGGTCTGGGTGTCTCTCTCTCTCTCAGGGGGTTCACAATGGCCGTGTCGGAGACACTGAGACATCATGGCTGAGAGCCTGGGTTCGAGCCCTGGGTCTGGGTGTCTCTCTCTCTCTCAGGGGGTTCACAACGGCCGTGTCGGAGACACTGAGAGTCTGGGTTGGAGCCCTGGGTCTGGGTGTCTCTCTCTCTCTCAGGGGGTTCACAATGGCCGTGTCGGAGACACCGAGACATCGTTATGAATCTGGCACGACCATGAACAATCTGACGGAGCTGCTATGAACTCCACAGGAGGTGCGAGCCTGTCCCTCGTGATGCAGCCGGTGGCGCTACACCTCCGAGCTTCCAGACGGGGGCGCCGCGGTGGCTAGGAGATGTTGACTACCTCGCCTGGTATGCGCGGTACCCGATCGTTGACTGAGACGTGAACGGATTGAATCGCTGCATTCACAAAGCGCGCTCGCCTCTCCATATGCAAAGAGTTTGTGCTCGTCTTTTTGCTCCCGTGCTTCGGAAATCTGAAGAGCATCGCTTAGTTTTTGGTAATTGCGGCCACGACTGGTACCGCTACTTCCACCGCGGCATCTCTGGGAGTCTATCTGGCTCTGCTTCATGTGTACATGGGCGCCGTGGTGGGGAGATGTTATCTCCCTCGCCCGGTGTCCAAGGAGGTTCGTGGGTTCGATCCCGACCCTGACGCCTGCAGCTGCTGCTGTATATTTGGAGTCTGCGTCTCTCTCTCTCTCATCATCATCATCACGGTGGCTAGATGTTAACTACCTCGCCTGGTACACAGGAGGTCGTGGGTTCGATCCCGACCCTGACGATGCCTGCTGCTGCTGCTGTATATTTGGAGTCTGCGTCTCTCTCTCTCTCTGTCTCTCTCTCTGTCTCTCCCCGTGGATGTTTGGATTTATTTATCTCCGTGTCCTCCGGTTTCTCCCCTCCACATATTTAGATTCAGCAGCACAACGCGTTCACAGTTATTTGGCTACTGCTGTACATTTCCACACGACGATGATGACGATGATGATGATGATGACGGTGATGGGCCACTACGTCGAGCTACCATTTGTGATCGCCAGGGTCGCTCGTTAAAAAAAATAACCGCCATAGATCAATGTGGCCGTATTACCCGGTAAAGTGAAGCAAAATGAAATCGAGTTTTCTGGTTAATATCGCCATGTCGGGTTCACGATTAGCCAAGCCAGAGTGGTCGAAGCCGGCAGATCTGACCGTTGCGAGTCTCAGGGTCGTCGTCATCATCGTGGTCACGTGGACAATTTTAGCGGCCACATCCTCTGAAGCGTTGACGTTGATTCCAAACGGGGAGGGTAAAAACCGGTGGACCCGGAGAAAAATCCACGCGACCCACCACGGGAAGGGAGAGACGGAGAGACTCGGACTCCAATTATACAGCAGCAGCAGCAGCAGGCGTCGTCAGGGTCGGGATTGAACCCACGACCTCCTGCGTACCAGGCGAGGTAGTCAACATTTCTTAGCCACCCTGATGATGATGATGATGATGATGGGAGAGAGAGAGAGAGAGACGCAGACTCCAAATATACAGCAGCAGGCAGTGTCAGGGTCGGGATCGAACCCATGGCCTCCTGCGTAACGGGCGAGATAGCCTCCCTGATGATGATGATGATATCGAGAGATAGACGGAGATTGGTGGAGAGAGGAGGATATGGTGAAGAGATGGAGAGAGAGAGAGGGGGGGTGGAAAGAGAGATGGATAGAGAGAGGAGAGACGAAGAGTTTACATCAAAGCAAAGCATTTAAAACAAACGAAATGATGAACGAAGCAAAGTGCCGACTACACCGAGCATCTTCTTGATTCCTCTGATCGTAAAAAAAGAGAGACGGAGAGAGAGGTGGAGAGATGGAGAGAGAGAGACGGATAGAGACGGAGGGAGAGAGGAGAAAGAGAGATGGGGGGTAGAGAGAGAGAGAGAGACGGAGGGAGAGATGAGGGAGAGAGACGGGGTGTGGAGAGAGAGACGGGGGGTAGAGAGAGAGACGGAGGGAGAGATGAGGGAGAGAGACAGAGAGAGACGGAGGGAGAGAAACGGGGTGTAGAGAGAGACAGAGAGAGACAGAGGGAGAGAGACGGGGTGTGGAGAGAGAGACGGGGGTAGAGAGAGAGACGGAGGGAGAGATGAGGGAGAGAGACAGAGAGAGACGGAGGGAGAGAGACGGGGTGTGGAGAGAGAGACGGGGGGTAGAGAGAGAGACGGAGGGAGAGATGAGGGAGAGAGACAGAGAGAGACGGAGGGAGAGATGAGGGAGAGAGACGGAGAGATGAGGGAGAGAGACGGGGGGTAGAGAGAGAGAGAGACAGAGAGAGACGGAGGGAGAGATGAGGGAGAGAGACGGGGGGTAGAGCGAGAGACAGAGGGAGACGGGGGGTAGAGAGACAGAGAGATGGAGAGAGACGGAGAGAGACAGAGAGAGACGGAGAGAGACGGAGAGAGACAGAGAGAGACGGGGTGTCGAGCGAGAGAGAGACAGAGAGAGATGAGGGAGAGAAACAGAGAGAGACGGGGTGTAGAGCGAGAGACAGAGAGAGACAGAGGGAGAGAGACAGAGAGAGACGGGGTGTAGAGAGAGAGAGACAGAGAGAGACAGAGGGAGACGGGGTGTAGAGAGAGAGACGGAGGGAGAGAGACAGAGAGAGACGGGGTGTAGAGCGAGAGAGAGACAGAGAGAGGGAGACGGGGTGTAGAGAGAGAGACAGAGAGAGACAGAGAGACGGAGGGAGAGAGACAGAGAGAGACGGGGTGTAGAGCGAGAGACAGAGGGAGAGAGACGGGGTGTAGAGAGAGAGACAGAGAGAGACAGAGAGAGAGACGGAGGGAGAGAGACAGAGGGAGAGAGACGGGGTGTAGAGAGAGAGACAGAGACAGAGGGAGAGAGACGGGGTGTAGAGAGACAGAGACGGGGTGTAGAGAGAGAGACAGAGACAGAGGGAGAGAGACAGAGAGAGACGGGGTGTAGAGAGACAGAGAGACGGGGTGTAGAGAGACAGAGACAGAGGGAGAGAGACAGAGAGACGGGGTGTAGAGAGACAGAGAGACGGGGTGTAGAGAGAGAGAGACAGAGAGACGGGGTGTAGAGAGACAGAGACAGAGAGACAGAGAGAGACGGGGTGTAGAGAGTGAGACGGAGAGAGACAGAGGGAGAGAGAGAGAGACAGAGACAGAGAGAGACGGGGTGTCGAGCGAGAGAGAGGTGGAGAGAGACGGAGAGAGACAGAGGGAGAGAGACGGGGAGAGAGATGGAGATGTGTCGCGTGGTGCTCTGCGCTCCACGGGGGGTTGATGGTTCACCATCTGACAGGCTGGCTGGGGGGGGGGGGGGGATTTTGGGGGGGGGATAGTTGGTGGTGGGGGTTGGGGGGCTGTCACGTGACTCCCGGCACACAGGGACCCCCCGTGGTGCCCATTAAGAATCAAAACATTACTACGGCTTAGCGTCGCGTGGAGGAGGAGGCTGATGGAGCAGGAATTGGAGGAGGTGGGGGAGGAGGTGCAGGAGGAGGTGGTGAGGTGTCTATGAGGGGGTTCCTGATGGCCGTGTCGCAGAGCCTGAACTCCTGGGTTGGGGCTGTGGGTCAGTGTGTGTCTCTGTGTGGGTGTCTCTGTGTCTCTGTGTGGGTGTCTCTGTGTCTCTGTGTGGGTGTCTCTGTATGGGTGTCTCTGTGTCTCTGTGTGGGTGTCTCTGTGTCTCTGTGTGGGTGTCTCTGTGTGGGTGTCTCTGTGTCTCTGTGTGGGTGTCTCTGTATGGGTGTCTCTGTGTCTCTGTGTGGGTGTCTCTGTGTCTCTGTGTGGGTGTCTCTGTGTCTCTGTGTGGGTGTCTCTGTGTCTCTGTGTGGGTGTCTCTGTGTCTCTGTGTGGGTGTCTCTGTATGGGTGTCTCTGTGTCTCTGTATGGGTGTCTCTGTGTCTCTGTGTGGGTGTCTCTGTGTGGGTGTCTCTGTGTGGGTGTCTCTGTGTCTCTGTATGGGTGTCTCTGTGTCTCTGTGTGGGTGTCTCTGTGTCTCTGTGTGGGTGTCTCTGTGTCTCTGTGTGGGTGTCTCTGTATGGGTGTCTCTGTGTCTCTGTATGGGTGTCTCTGTGTCTCTGTGTGGGTGTCTCTGTGTGGGTGTCTCTGTGTGGGTGTCTCTGTGTCTCTGTATGGGTGTCTCTGTGTCTCTGTGTGGGTGTCTCTGTGTCTCTGTGTGGGTGTCTCTGTGTCTCTGTGTGGGTGTCTCTGTGTCTCTGTGTGGGTGTCTCTGTGTCTCTGTGTGGGTGTCTCTGTGTCTCTGTGTGGGTGTCTCTGTGTCTCTGTGTGGGTGTCTCTGTGTCTCTGTGTGGGTGTCTCTGTGTCTCTGTGTGGGTGTCTCTGTGTCTCTGTGTGGGTGTCTCTGTATGGGTGTCTCTGTATGGGTGTCTCTGTGTCTCTGTGTCTCTGTGTGGGTGTCTCTGTATCTCTGTATGGGTGTCTCTGTATGGGTGTCTCTGTCTCTGTGTGGGTGTCTCTGTGTCTCTGTGTGGGTGTCTCTGTATGGGTGTCTCTGTGTGGGTGTCTCTGTGTCTCTGTGTGGGTGTCTCTGTGTCTCTGTGTGGGTGTCTCTGTGTCTCTGTGTGGGTGTCTCTGTATGGGTGTCTCTGTATGGGTGTCTCTGTGTCTCTGTGTCTCTGTGTGGGTGTCTCTGTGTCTCTGTATGGGTGTCTCTGTGTCTCTGTGTGGGCGTCTCTGTGTCTCTGTGTGGGTGTCTCTGTATGGGTGTCTCTGTGTCTCTGTATGGGTGTCTCTGTGTCTCTCTATGGGTGTCTCTGTGTCTCTGTATGGGTGTCTCTGTGTCTCTGTATGGGTGTCTCTGTGTCTCTGTGTGGGTGTCTCTGTGTCTCTGTGTGGGTGTCTCTGTGTCTCTGTGTGGGTGTCTCTGTGTCTCTGTGTGGGTGTCTCTGTCTCTGTATGGGTGTCTCTGTGTCTCTGTGTGGGTGTCTCTGTGTCTCTGTATGGGTGTCTCTGTGTCTCTGTGTGGGTGTCTCTGTGTCTCTGTGTGGGTGTCTCTGTGTGGGTGTCTCTGTGTCTCTGTATGGGTGTCTCTGTGTCTCTGTGTGGGTGTCTCTGTGTCTCTGTGTGGGTGTCTCTGTGTCTCTGTATGGGTGTCTCTGTGTCTCTGTGTGGGTGTCTCTGTGTCTCTGTGTGGGTGTCTCTGTGTCTCTGTGTGGGTGTCTCTGTGTCTCTGTGTGGGTGTCTCTGTGTCTCTGTGTGGGTGTCTCTGTGTCTCTGTGTGGGTGTCTCTGTGTCTCTTTATGGGTGTCTCTGTGTCTCTGTATGGGTGTCTCTGTGTCTCTGTATGGGTGTCTCTGTGTCTCTGTATGGGTGTCTCTGTGTCTCTGTGTGGGTGTCTCTGTGTCTCTGTGTGGGTGTCTCTGTGTCTCTGTGTGGGTGTCTCTGTGTCTCTGTGTGGGTGTCTCTGTGTCTCTGTGTGGGTGTCTCTGTGTCTCTGTATGGGTGTCTCTGTGTCTCTGTATGGGTGTCTCTGTGTCTCTGTGTGGGTCTCTCTGTGTCTCTGTGTGGGTGTCTCTGTCTCTGTATGGGTGTCTCTGTATGGGTGTCTCTGTGTCTCTGTATGGGTGTCTCTGTGTCTCTGTGTGGGTGTCTCTGTGTCTCTGTGTGGGTGTCTCTGTGTCTCTGTGTGGGCGTCTCTGTGTCTCTGTGTGGGTGTCTCTGTATGGGTGTCTCTGTGTCTCTGTATGGGTGTCTCTGTGTCTCTCTATGGGTGTCTCTGTGTCTCTGTGTGGGTGTCTCTGTGTCTCTGTGTGGGTGTCTCTGTGTCTCTGTGTGGGTGTCTCTGTGTCTCTGTGTGGGTGTCTCTGTGTCTCTGTGTCTCTGTATGGGTGTCTCTGTGTCTCTGTATGGGTGTCTCTGTGTCTCTGTGTGGGTCTCTCTGTGTCTCTGTGTGGGTGTCTCTGTCTCTGTATGGGTGTCTCTGTATGGGTGTCTCTGTGTCTCTGTATGGGTGTCTCTGTGTCTCTGTGTGGGTGTCTCTGTGTCTCTGTGTGGGTGTCTCTGTGTCTCTGTGTGGGCGTCTCTGTGTCTCTGTGTGGGTGTCTCTGTATGGGTGTCTCTGTGTCTCTGTATGGGTGTCTCTGTGTCTCTCTATGGGTGTCTCTGTGTCTCTGTATGGGTGTCTCTGTGTCTCTGTATGGGTGTATCTGTGTCTCTGTGTGGGTGTCTCTGTGTCTCTGTGTGGGTGTCTCTGTGTCTCTGTGTGGGTGTCTCTGTGTCTCTGTGTGGGTGTCTCTGTCTCTGTGTGGGTGTCTCTGTGTCTCTGTGTGGGTGTCTCTGTGTCTCTGTGTGGGTGTCTCTGTGTCTCTGTGTGGGTGTCTCTGTGTCTCTGTGTGGGTGTCTCTGTGTGGGTGTCTCTGTGTCTCTGTATGGGTGTCTCTGTGTCTCTGTGTGGGTGTCTCTGTATGGGTGTCTCTGTGTCTCTGTATGGGTGTCTCTGTGTCTCTGTATGGGTGTCTCTGTGTCTCTGTTTGGGTGTCTCTGTGTCTCTGTGTGGGTGTCTCTGTGTCTCTGTGTGGGTGTCTCTGTGTCTCTGTGTGGGTGTCTCTGTGTCTCTGTGTGGGTGTCTCTGTGTGGGTGTCTCTGTATGGGTGTCTCTGTGTCTCTGTATGGGTGTCTCTGTATCTCTGTGTGGGTGTCTCTGTATCTCTGTGTGGGTGTCTCTGTGTGGGTGTCTTTGTGTCTCTGTGTGGGTGTCTCTGTGTCTCTGTGTGGGTGTCTCTGTGTCTCTGTGTGGGTGTCTCTGTGTCTCTGTGTGGGTGTCTCTGTATGGGTGTCTCTGTGTCTCTGTGTGGGTGTCTCTGTGTCTCTGTGTGGGTGTCTTTGTGTCTCTGTGTGGGTGTCTCTGTGTCTCTGTGTGGGTGTCTCTGTGTCTCTGTGTGGGTGTCTCTGTATGGGTGTCTCTGTATGGGTGTCTCTGTGTCTCTGTGTCTCTGTGTGGGTGTCTCTGTATCTCTGTATGGGTGTCTCTGTATGGGTGTCTCTGTGTCTCTGTGTGGGTGTCTCTGTGTCTCTGTGTGGGTGTCTCTGTATGGGTGTCTCTGTGTGGGTGTCTCTGTGTCTCTGTGTGGGTGTCTCTGTGTCTCTGTGTGGGTGTCTCTGTGTCTCTGTGTGGGTGTCTCTGTATGGGTGTCTCTGTATGGGTGTCTCTGTGTCTCTGTGTCTCTGTGTGGGTGTCTCTGTGTCTCTGTATGGGTGTCTCTGTGTCTCTGTGTGGGCGTCTCTGTGTCTCTGTGTGGGTGTCTCTGTATGGGTGTCTCTGTATGGGTGTCTCTGTGTCTCTCTATGGGTGTCTCTGTGTCTCTGTATGGGTGTCTCTGTGTCTCTGTATGGGTGTCTCTGTGTCTCTGTGTGGGTGTCTCTGTGTGGGTGTCTCTGTGTCTCTGTGTGGGTGTCTCTGTGTCTCTGTGTGGGTGTCTCTGTCTCTGTATGGGTGTCTCTGTGTCTCTGTGTGGGTGTCTCTGTGTCTCTGTATGGGTGTCTCTGTGTCTCTGTGTGGGTGTCTCTGTGTCTCTGTGTGGGTGTCTCTGTGTCTCTGTGTGGGTGTCTCTGTGTGGGTGTCTCTGTGTCTCTGTATGGGTGTCTCTGTGTGGGTGTCTCTGTGTCTCTGTGTGGGTGTCTCTGTGTCTCTGTATGGGTGTCTCTGTGTCTCTGTGTGGGTGTCTCTGTGTCTCTGTGTGGGTGTCTCTGTGTGGGTGTCTCTGTGTCTCTGTGTGGGTGTCTCTGTGTCTCTGTGTGGGTGTCTCTGTGTCTCTGTGTGGGTGTCTCTGTGTCTCTGTGTGGGTGTCTCTGTGTCTCTTTATGGGTGTCTCTGTGTCTCTGTATGGGTGTCTCTGTGTCTCTGTATGGGTGTCTCTGTGTCTCTGTATGGGTGTCTCTGTGTCTCTGTGTGGGTGTCTCTGTGTCTCTGTGTGGGTGTCTCTGTGTCTCTGTGTGGGTGTCTCTGTGTCTCTGTGTGGGTGTCTCTGTGTCTCTGTGTGGGTGTCTCTGTGTCTCTGTGTCTCTGTATGGGTGTCTCTGTGTCTCTGTATGGGTGTCTCTGTGTGGGTCTCTCTGTGTCTCTGTGTGGGTGTCTCTGTCTCTGTATGGGTGTCTCTGTATGGGTGTCTCTGTGTCTCTGTATGGGTGTCTCTGTGTCTCTGTGTGGGTGTCTCTGTGTCTCTGTGTGGGTGTCTCTGTGTGGGCGTCTCTGTGTCTCTGTGTGGGTGTCTCTGTATGGGTGTCTCTGTGTCTCTGTATGGGTGTCTCTGTGTCTCTCTATGGGTGTCTCTGTGTCTCTGTATGGGTGTCTCTGTGTCTCTGTATGGGTGTATCTGTGTCTCTGTGTGGGTGTCTCTGTGTCTCTGTGTGGGTGTCTCTGTGTCTCTGTGTGGGTGTCTCTGTGTCTCTGTGTGGGTGTCTCTGTCTCTGTATGGGTGTCTCTGTGTCTCTGTGTGGGTGTCTCTGTGTCTCTGTGTGGGTGTCTCTGTGTCTCTGTGTGGGTGTCTCTGTGTCTCTGTGTGGGTGTCTCTGTGTGGGTGTCTCTGTGTCTCTGTATGGGTGTCTCTGTGTCTCTGTGTGGGTGTCTCTGTATGGGTGTCTCTGTGTCTCTGTATGGGTGTCTCTGTGTCTCTGTATGGGTGTCTCTGTGTCTCTGTTTGGGTGTCTCTGTGTCTCTGTGTGGGTGTCTCTGTGTCTCTGTGTGGGTGTCTCTGTGTCTCTGTGTGGGTGTCTCTGTGTCTCTGTGTGGGTGTCTCTGTGTGGGTGTCTCTGTATGGGTGTCTCTGTGTCTCTGTATGGGTGTCTCTGTGTCTCTGTGTGGGTGTCTCTGTATCTCTGTGTGGGTGTCTCTGTATCTCTGTGTGGGTGTCTCTGTGTCTCTGTGTGGGTGTCTTTGTGTCTCTGTGTGGGTGTCTCTGTGTCTCTGTGTGGGTGTCTCTGTGTCTCTGTATGGGTGTCACTGTGTCTCTGTGTATCTGTGTTTCTGGGGGGGGGGGGGGGGGGGAATGGGAGGGGAGCGGTGGTGCAGCGGTTAGCACACTGCGCAGCGCTGCGAATCCGACAGACCTGAGTTCGACTCCCGCTCACGGCCACCACCAACCACCACCACCAACCACCACAGCCACCACCACAACCACCACCACCCACACCCCTGATCAGCGTGGCTGGCTTACGCACGTAGCGAAGTGAATGTCGACGTGCCGTGCGTCTTGACGTGCTGCACGCCTTAGCGCCAGCGATCATCCCAGCGGCCGTGCCGAGTCGGCCTCCCCCTAGATCGACTCGGCCTCAAATGACTGCTTTGTACCCTGGTGCTGCGGCTTGCAGTAGAACATCGCCACTTGAGGGGAGACAAAGGCGGCCAGGCGAACGCGGTGTGGTCCTAGATCTCGGCGTGTTCGCTAACTAAACGGGACCTTTGGCCTACTCTTCCGCGCCTGGCCGCACGCTTTGGGACGGGTGTTGAGTTGCCCACACTATGGCGCACCCTGCAAGGTGACGTGCCGATGGATCGCAGTCCGGCGCCATCGTCCCATCGTGAACAAAACTGTGGTGGGCGGCGGTGGCGGCGGTGGCGGCGGTGGTGGTGGCGGTCGTTGTAGTTGAGATGGTGGTGGATGAAGTGGTGGTGGAGATGGTGGTGGTTGAAGTGGTGGTGGAGATGGTGGTGGTTGAAGTGGTGGTGGTTGAAGTGGTGGTGGAGATGGTGGTTATGGTGGTTGAGATGGTGGTGTTGAAGTGGTGGTTGAGATGGTGGTGGTTGAAGTGGTGGTGGAGATGGTGGTTGAAGTGGTGGTGGTTGAAGTGGTGGTGGAGATGGTAATTGAGATGGTGGTGGTTGAGATGGTGGTGGATGAAGTGGTGGTGGAGATGGTGGTGGTTGAAGTGGTGGTGGAGATGGTGGTGGTTGAAGTGGTGGTGGTTGAAGTGGTGGTGGAGATGGTGGTTATGGTGGTGGTTGAGATGGTGGTGTTGAAGTGGTGGTTGAGATGGTGGTTGAGATGGTGGTGGTTGAGATGGTGGTGTTGAAGTGGTGGTTGAGATTGTGGTGGTTGAGGTGGTGGTGTTGAAGTGGTGGTTGAGATGGTGGTTGAGATGGTGGTGGATGAAGTGGTGGTGGTTGAAGTGGTGGTGGAGATGGTGGTGGTTGAGATGGTGGTGTTGAAGTGGTGGTGGTTGAGATGGTGGTGGTGAAGTGGTGGTGGAGATGGTGGTTGAAGTAGTGGTTGAGGAGGTGGTGGTGGTTGAGGTGGTGGTGGTTGAGATGGTGGTGGAGATGGTGGTTGAGGTGGTGGTGGTTGAGATGGTGGTAGTTGAAGTGGTGGTGGAGATGGTGGTTGAGGAGGTGGTGGTGGTTGAGGTGGTGGTGGTTGAGGTGGTTGAGGAGGTGGTTGAGGTGGTGATTGCGGTGGTGGTGGTTGAGGTGGTGGTTGAGGAGGTGGTGGTTGAGGTGGTGGTGGTTGAGGTGGTGGTGGTTGTGGTGGTGGTTGTGGTGGTGGTTGTGGTGGTGGTGGTTGAGGAGGTGGTGGTTGAGGTGGTGGTGGTTGAGGTGGTGGTGGTGGTGGTTGAGGAGGTGGTGGTGGTTGAGGAGGTGGTTGAGGAGGAGATGGTGGTGCATCATCTCAACTGCCGTGCCGGGATATTTAATTGAACCGCTTCCTCTTCTAACCCATCCATTGGTCTGTCGATCAGTCAGTCGGTCAGCCGGTAGGTCAGTCGGTAGGTCAGTTGGTCAGTCGGTAGGTCAGCCGGTAGGTTAGTTGGTCAGTCGGTAGGTCAGTCGGTAGGTCAGTTGGTAAGTCAGGTGGTCAGTCGGTAGGTCAGTTGGTAGGTCAGTTGGTCAGTCGGTAGGTCAGTCGGTAGGTCAGTCGGTTGGTCAATTGGTCAGTCAGGTGGTCAGTCGGTAGGTCAGGTGGTCAGTCGGTAGGTCAGTTGGTAGGTCAGTTGGTCAGTCGGTAGGTCAGTCGGTAGGTCAGTCGGTTGGTCAGTTGGTCAGTCAGGTGGTCAGTCGGTAGGTCAGTTGGTCAGTCAGGTGGTCAGTCGGTAGGTCAGTTGGTCAGTCGGTAGGTCAGTTGGTAAGTCAGGTGGTCAGTCGGTAGGTCAGTTGGTAGGTCAGTTGGTCAGTCGGTAGGTCAGTCGGTAGGTCAGTCGGTTGGTCAGTTGGTCAGTCAGGTGGTCAGTCGGTAGGTCAGTTGGTCAGTCAGGTGGTCAGTCGGTAGGTCAGTTGGTCAGTCGGTAGATCAGGCGGTAGGTCAGTTGGTCAGTCGGTAGATCAGGCGGTAGGTCAGTTGGTCCATCCGTTGGTCGGTCAATCGGTCCGTCGGTGAGTCTGTGAGTCGGTCCGTCCGTTGTTGGGTCAGTCCGGGCTACGACTGCTTGCGAGGGTCCTCACCGGCGGTAATGAGCGCCGGGGGGCGGGGGGCAGGGGAAGGTGTGACTGCTTCATTTGACTAATAAAAAAAGACTAAGGAAAAAGGAAGTAAAATCGCGCGATGAATCAGCGCTGACCTTTCCCTGCTCGCCGCTCCTTCACCACCACGGCGAGAGGCAATTAAGGCGGCGGGGTCGTGGCGATCCGTCATTGCGCAATCGCGCCCCCCCCCCCCTCTCACGATCCCCCAGGCCCCCCCCCACCGCCCCCCCTCTCTCTCGTTGTGTCAACGTTTCTGTTGGTACCGTTTGTGGCTGAGGTGACCTAGATGCGGCCCCTGAAACTCATCGCGAAGTCAAAGTAATAATGAAGCCACCGCTCCAGGATCAGTGGCCAGAGTAGAGACCGGGTCTCGGGATCGGTGTCTAGAGACTTAGAGACCGGGTCTCGGGATCGGTGTCTAGAGACTTAGAGACCGGGTCTCGGGATCGGTGTCTAGAGACTTAGAGACCGGGTCTCAGGATCAGTGTCTAGAGACTTAGAGACTGGGTCTCAGGATCAGTGTCTAGAGACTTAGAGACCGGGTCTCAGGATCAGTGTCTAGAGACTTAGAGACCAGGTCTCGGGATCGGTGTCTAGAGACTTAGAGACCGGGTCTCAGGATCAGTGTCTAGAGACTTAGAGACCGGGTCTCAGGATCAGTGTCTAGAGACTTAGAGACCGGGTCTCGGGATCAGTGTCTAGAGACTTAGAGACCGGGTCTCGGGATCGGTGTCTGGAGACTTTGAGACCGGGTCTCAGGATCGGTGTCTAGAGACTTAGAGACCGGGTCTCGGGATCAGTGTCTAGAGACTTAGAGACCGGGTCTCAGGATCAGTGTCTAGAGACTTAGAGACCGGGTCTCAGGATCAGTGTCTAGAGACTTAGAGACCGGGTCTCAGGATCAGTGTCTAGAGACTTAGAGACCGGGTCTCAGGATCGGTGTCTAGAGACTTAGAGAACGGGTCTCGGGATCGGTGTCTAGAGACTTAGAGACTTAGAGACCGGGTCTCGGGATCGGTGTCTAGAGACTTAGAGACTTAGAGACCGGGTCTCGGGATCGGTGTCTGGAGACTTTGAGACCGGGTCTCGGGATCGGTGTCTAGAGACTTAGAGACCGGGTCTCGGGATCGGTGTCTAGAGACTTAGAGACTTAGAGACCGGGTCTCGGGATCGGTGTCTGGAGACTTTGAGACCGGGTCTCGGGATCGGTGTCTAGAGACTTAGAGACCGGGTCTCGGGATCGGTGTCTGGAGACTTTGAGACCGGGTCTCGGGATCGGTGTCTAGAGACTTAGAGAACGGGTCTCGGGATCGGTGTCTAGAGACTTAGAGACTTAGAGACCGGGTCTCGGGATCAGTGTCTAGAGACTTAGAGACTTAGAGGCCGGGTCTTGGGATCGGTGTCTAGAGACTTAGAGACCGGGTCTCGGGATCGGTGTCTAGAGACTTAGAGACCGGGTCTCGGGATCGGTGTCTAGAGACTTAGAGACTTAGAGACCGGGTCTCGGGATCGGTGTCTAGAGACTTAGAGACCGGGTCTCGGGATCGGTGTCTAGAGACTTAGAGACCGGGTCTCGGGATCGGTGTCTAGAGACTTAGAGACCGGGTCTCGGGATCGGTGTCTAGAGACTTAGAGACTTAGAGACCGGGTCTCGGGATCAGTGTCTAGAGACTTAGAGACTTAGAGACCGGGTCTCGGGATCGGTGTCTGGAGACTTTGAGACCGGGTCTCAGGATCGGTGTCTAGAGACTTAGAGACCGGGTCTCGGGATCAGTGTCTAGAGACTTAGAGACCGGGTCTCAGGATCAGTGTCTAGAGACTTAGAGACCGGGTCTCAGGATCAGTGTCTAGAGACTTAGAGACCGGGTCTCAGGATCAGTGTCTAGAGACTTAGAGACCGGGTCTCAGGATCGGTGTCTAGAGACTTAGAGAACGGGTCTCGGGATCGGTGTCTAGAGACTTAGAGACTTAGAGACCGGGTCTCGGGATCGGTGTCTAGAGACTTAGAGACTTAGAGACCGGGTCTCGGGATCGGTGTCTGGAGACTTTGAGACCGGGTCTCGGGATCGGTGTCTAGAGACTTAGAGACCGGGTCTCGGGATCGGTGTCTAGAGACTTAGAGACTTAGAGACCGGGTCTCGGGATCGGTGTCTGGAGACTTTGAGACCGGGTCTCGGGATCGGTGTCTAGAGACTTAGAGACCGGGTCTCGGGATCGGTGTCTGGAGACTTTGAGACCGGGTCTCGGGATCGGTGTCTAGAGACTTAGAGAACGGGTCTCGGGATCGGTGTCTAGAGACTTAGAGACTTAGAGACCGGGTCTCGGGATCAGTGTCTAGAGACTTAGAGACTTAGAGGCCGGGTCTCGGGATCGGTGTCTAGAGACTTAGAGACCGGGTCTCGGGATCGGTGTCTAGAGACTTAGAGACCGGGTCTCGGGATCGGTGTCTAGAGACTTAGAGACTTAGAGACCGGGTCTCGGGATCGGTGTCTAGAGACTTAGAGACCGGGTCTCGGGATCGGTGTCTAGAGACTTAGAGACCGGGTCTCGGGATCGGTGTCTAGAGACTTAGAGACTTAGAGACCGGGTCTCGGGATCGGTGTCTGGAGACTTTGAGACCGGGTCTCGGGATCAGTGTCTAGAGACTTAGAGACCGGGTCTCAGGATCGGTGTCTAGAGACTTAGAGACTTAGAGACCGGGTCTCGGGATCGGTGTCTAGAGACTTAGAGACTTAGAGACCGGGTCTCGGGATCGGTGTCTGGAGACTTTGAGACCGGGTCTCGGGATCAGTGTCTAGAGACTTAGAGACCGGGTCTCGGGATCGGTGTCTAGAGACTTAGAGAACGGGTCTCGGGATCGGTGTCTAGAGACTTAGAGACCGGGTCTCGGGATCGGTGTCTAGAGACTTAGAGACTTAGAGACCGGGTCTCGGGATCAGTGTCTAGAGACTTAGAGACCGGGTCTCGGGATCGGTGTCTAGAGACTTAGAGACTTAGAGACCGGGTCTCGGGATCGGTGTCTAGAGACTTAGAGACCGGGTCTCAGGATCAGTGTTTAGAGACTTAGAGACCGGGTCTCGGGATCGGTGTCTAGAGACTTAGAGACTTAGAGACCGGGTCTCGGGATCGGTGTCTAGAGACTTAGAGACTTAGAGGCCGGGTCTCGGGATCGGTGTCTAGAGACTTAGAGACTTAGAGACCGGGTCTCGGGATCGGTGTCTGGAGACTTTGAGACCGCGTCTCGGGATCGGTGTCTAGAGACTTAGAGAACGGGTCTCGGGATCGGTGTCTAGAGACTTAGAGACCGGGTCTCGGGATCAGTGTCTAGAGACTTAGAGACCGGGTCTCAGGATCAGTGTCTAGAGACTTAGAGACCTGGTCTCAGGATCGGTGTCTAGAGACTTAGAGACTTAGAGGCCGGGTCTCGGGATCGGTGTCTAGAGACTTAGAGACTTAGAGACCGGGTCTCGGGATCGGTGTCTAGAGACTTAGAGACCGGGTCTCGGGATCGGTGTCTAGAGACTTAGAGACCGGGTCTCGGGATCGGTGTCTAGAGACTTAGAGACTTAGAGACCGGGTCTCAGGATCAGTGTCTGGAGACTTAGAGACCGGGTCTCGGGATCGGTGTCTAGAGACTTAGAGACTTAGAGACCGGGTCTCAGGATCAGTGTCTAGAGACTTAGAGACTTAGAGACCGGGTCTCAGGATCAGTGTCTAGAGTCTTAGAGACTTAGAGACCGGGTCTCGGGATCGGTGTCTAGAGACTTAGAGACCGGGTCTCGGGATCGGTGTCTAGAGACTTAGAGGCCGGGTCTCGGGATCAGTGTCTAGAGACTTAGAGACCGGGTCTCAGGATCAGTGTCTAGAGACTTAGAGACCGGGTCTCGGGATCGGTGTCTAGAGACTTAGAGACCGGGTCTCGGGATCGGTGTCTAGAGACTTAGAGACTTAGAGACCGGGTCTCGGGATCGGTGTCTAGAGACTTAGAGACCGGGTCTCGGGATCGGTGTCTAGAGACTTAGAGACTTAGAGGCTGGGTCTCAGGATCGGTGTCTAGAGACTTAGAGACTTAGAGGCCGGGTCTCAGGATCGGTGTCTAGAGACTTAGAGACCGGGTCTCCGGATCGGTGTCTAGAGACTTAGAGACTTAGAGGCCGGGTCTCAGGATCGGTGTCTAGAGACTTAGAGACCGGGTCTCGGGATCGGTGTCTAGAGACTTAGAGACCGGGTCTCGGGATCGGTGTCTAGAGACTTAGAGACTTAGAGGCCGGGTCTCAGGATCAGTGTCTAGAGACTTAGAGACTTAGAGACCGGGTCTCGGGATCGGTGTCTAGAGACTTAGAGACTGGGTCTCGGGATCGGTGTCTAGAGACTTAGAGACTTAGAGGCCGGGTCTCAGGATCAGTGTCTAGAGCAGTGGTTCTTAACCTTGTTGGAGGTACCGAACCCCACCAGTTTCATATGCGCATTCACCGAACCCCTCTTTAGTGAAAAATAAAATGTGATTTTTTTCAAATTCAAGTCATAGATATGTTTTTTACTGGTACACAAAATGAGCCGTGCATGAACATTACCTTGTTCAACGAATAAAACCAACACAATGCATAAACTCACAACAAATTACATACCTGGAAATCAATGTGACTTCTGCTGTTGCCTTTGAGAGATCAGTTCAGATATGCGTGGCTTCACCTTGGCAAGTGCCACTCTCATGCCATTTTCACAGCAAAGTCTGTTCCTTTTCTTCGTTTTTATGTCCAGCATCCTCGAAAAGGATTGCTCACAAAGATATGTTGTAACAAATGGTATAAAAAAATCCAGGGCTTTCTTAGCAATAACTGGATACTTGTTCATTTGTCGACACCAAAACGTTGAGAGCGTTGTTGTTCTGAAGAGTTGCTGTTGAACCTGGCTCTGCTGAATTTCAATGATTTCGTCGAGGAATTCATCATTGACATCTGCTGTTTCAACAGCAAACGTGAACGGCTGTCTCACCCATGCTGGATATGACTCTCTTGTAGGGAAATATCCGTCGAGAGACTTTGCAAGCTCATCTAAGTGCGTGGCAATTGTTTGCTTCAGTTCCGTGGATACAGAAATATCTCCGATTCCAGACACATCTTCGATCTTACTTGCACAGTCGTCCAGAAGCGGGAAGTTTGCGAAGTTATTGTTCTCTGTTCGTCGTTTCCATAACGGTAGCTTTTTTTGAAAAGCCTTCAGGTGTTCTTCCGCTTCCATGATATTGACTCCACCACCCTGCATCTGCTGATTGAGATGATTGAGAGCTGCGAATATATCAGCCATGTACGCTAAAATGAGAATGAACTCAGGATTTTTGAAGCAATCTGCATGGCAGTGTTGGTGCTCTTGCAAAAACAGGGCTAATTCCACACGCATGGCAAAAACACGATTCAGCACCTTTCCCCGGGATAACCACCGAATATTAGAATGGAGCAGAAGTACCTCAAATTCAGAGCCCATTTCTTTACACAGCTCACTGAAGATGCGGTGCCTCAGAGCACTTTTTCGCACATAGTTCACACATTCCACCACAGTTTTTAATACTTCTGCCATTTTTGGAGGTAAGGTTTTTGTTGCCAACGCATGCCTGTGCAGAATACAATGCGTCACAATGATGTGTGGTGCATCGGCCTTTACTAGCGCACCAAAACCAGACTTTCTTCCCAGCATGACTGGAGCTCCGTCCGTACAAACTGCAGAAACCATATCCCATGAAAGATTGTCTCTGAAGAAGTCATCCACAAGCTTCTTCACATCGGCTGCCTTCGTTGTTGTAAGAGGCTTACAAAATAAAAACTCTTCTTTTATCATGTCGTCTTTCACATAGCGTACAAAAACAGCAAGCTGGCTTAGATCAGAAACGTCTGTGGTTTCGTCGAGTTGAAGGCTGAATTTTGCCGGGCTTGAAATCAGATCCGCGACTACTTGAGCCAAGATGTCTTTACTCATGTCTTCTATTCTGTCACTGACGGTGTCATTTGAAAGGGGAATTTGGGATAATTTACCTTCGGCCGCTGTTCCGAGTATCAGATTCGCCATCTTTAATGCAGCTGGTTTCACAAGTGTTTCACCAATGGTGTGTGGCTTGCCCTACTTTGCGATCAGGTAAGCAACTTCGTACGATGCTGTCAGGATCGGTTTGTTAACAGGTACAAATCCAAGAGCAGGCAGAGTGGACCTTTAATCGAATCTGGCTCTCTTCACCCTGAATTCAGCAAGTGTTGTGTTCTTGTATTCCCCGTCTCCATGCAGCTTCAAGAAGTGTTCCTTTAGTTTTGCCGGTGCAAGACTAGAGTTGCTCAACTTGGCGTTGCAAATCATGCAGATAGGACGCTCACTCCCATCACGTTCCGTGATACATGAGAATCCATGTTGTACATATTCGTCCGACCACTTTCTTCTTTTGCCCGACATAGTTAGTATGGATAAAATATTAAAGAAATCACACGACGTACGACAACAACAGTCACACGTTGACTACTGAGTACGCACTAAATTCCCCGCAGCGCTGATTGGCCAAGCAGTGTAGCATGATCATCTGCAGCCAGTGATGGCCAAGCGGGCCGTGTGTGTCATCACAAATGTACACAATAATTCAAGTGTGTCCGGACCTCCGTGGCGGGGGCTCTGCCGAACCCCTGAGATCGACTCACCGAACCCCTGGGGTTCGATCGAACCCAGGTTAAGAACCACTGGTCTAGAGCCTTAGAGACTTTGAGACTGGGTCTCAGGATCAGTGTCTAGAGACTTAGAGACTTAGAGACCGGGTCTCAGGATCAGTGTCTAGAGACGTAGAGACTTAGAGACCGGGTCTGAGGATCAGTGTCTAGAGACTTAGAGACCGGGTCTCAGGATCGGTGTCTGTAGACTTAGAGACTTGGAGACCGGGTCTCAGGATTGGTGTCTGTAGACCTAGAAACTTCGAGACTTAGAGACCGGGTCTCAGGAATCGGTGTCTAGAGACTTGGAGACCGGGTCTCAGGATCAGTGTCTAGAGACTTTTGAGACTTTGAGACCGGGTCTCAGGATCGGTATCTGTAGACTTTAAGACTTTGAGACCGGGTCTCAGGATCGCTGTCTGTAGACGCGAGTCTGAGCCCCCCCCCCCGCCCCCCCCCCCCCCCCACCGGATCGACGTTTGTGGATCTTCGGCGCGCTGCCGGAGCCGCGTTTAAGTGTTTAGTAAACACAACAAGACAGGGCTGCGTTCATTAGACGCGAAGGCCTCGTTCCTCCGCCTCGTGTCCCACTCATTACCCCCCCCTCCCGTCTCTCTCTCGCCGTCTCTCCCCCTGCCCCATCAGCTCGTTACATCTTTTATTGCCTCTTTGGCCCAAAACCGCCCCCGCCACGGCTTGCGTCTTCCCGTGGTAATGACGCGGCCCGAATTTATTTGTTTGCGTTGCTCTGTTAATATTTTGTCTCCCTCCCCTCCCTCCCTCTCCTCCCTCCCTCTCCTCCCTCCCTCCCTCTCCTCCCTCCCTCTCCTCCCTCCCTCATTTTTTTTTTACTTTTTTTTTGACGATCAGAAGAAACAGAAAGACGGTCGATTTTTCGGCGCTTTGATTCGTTCATCATCATCATCATCGTCGTCGTCGTCGTTTTTTTTTTGCTTTTGCGCCCCCTGTTTTAAAATCAAAAGATATCACCGCGGGGTGATATCTATGTAACGTGAATCCCTTTTGTGTGACGCTGCGTTCGTGGACACCGGCGGCAATGGAGAAATTCGCCCTCAAAAAACCCATCGCCAGATCCCCATGCGTTTTGTCACGTTACACAAAGCACTCCTCGGTAGTGCAACGCGTCAAGAAAGATGCGACACCTCCACCCCCGTCAACTGAGCGTGCAGAAATCCCAGCCGAATTCTGGCATAAACCAGCACCTTGATGCGACAGCGGCTGGGGAAGCCGCTGACTTCAATCGCGCATTTTCTGTCCCTGTAGATGCCCGCTTTGCCTTTGTTCGTGATTGAGAGTTCGTCAACCCCTCTGTATCTTTGTTACTCTCGTTCCCCCCTATATCCAAAAATAAGAATCGTGGCGGAGAAATGGAAGATGGGATTTCAGTCGGATATTCCGTAGCAGCACATAGAGCGAGTCCGGGCCCTTGCAGCGTACGTATTGGCGCGCCGCTGTTTCGAGGTCGCCACGGGAAATACGCATTCTGCATTTGTCTCTGTGAAAAGTGCCGGGAATAGTGTTCGTGGTCACAGTCCCATGGGCAATGCTCCAGCTCAGAATCACCGTGGCGCTTGTACGGTGGATTGGAGTTAAACAGCCCCCAATGGTGGCTGCAGGGCACCGTCTCCATCCAAGCGTAGCTTTTGCGTGATGTTAGTATTTGTTGATGGTGGAATTTGACCATTTTGGGCGTACAGCTTTCTCCCGTCTATATCTGAGAAGCACCCCTCCTGGTCATTCCCTGAGGTGTATCCCCCGTGCTGCTGTGAGCAAGAGAGTTGAGTTTACTTCCTTGCTGGGGACCACATTCAGTGTTGGTGGCACTGGGCCACGGCTAGCTTGACTCGTCGCCAGCACTCACAGCAGGCGCGCTGCTCCCCACTGCTGTTGAAGAAAGCCCTTCGTACCTCATTCACGAGTTTTGCGGCGAGTCTCACCGAGTGCATTTCCGGTCATTGCAGCTATCTCGGTATAGAGAAACCACCGCGCCCTCCGTGCCTGGTCTCACCAAATCGCCCACCCCGGTGAGACGTGCGTCTACCGCGCGTTTCTCCACGGCGGGGGCCCACACGAGAGGGTCGTGCCACGTTGGGGCTCCGTAACAGCGGCTAGGTGAGCGAATTCTGATGCTCACCGGGGTTTCATTCAGTCGGGCAGCGACAAGGCAACCCCATGTATGTAGGACACTCCCGTAGAAGTGGGGAGTCTGCGTGAGTGGAATACCCCGTAATGGCCATAAAGAAGAGCTGCGTGCTGCACTGAAGGCCCCCCCCCTCCACCCCCAGGTTATTTGGAGTAAAAAGATCCCGTGGAAACACCACACGGGTGACGGGGCTGTGTAGAGAAACCTCTGTACGGCTTGTAGGCGAAAGGTAGAGAGCTGGCTCCGCACACACACCAGACCTTTAACACGTAGGAGGCTTTCGCGAACAATATTATTCATAATAAAGGTTTTTTGGGTTAGATCGCGTTATTTATAAATTTTGTCGTAACCATCCACCACCCGACACGGCCAATCAGCAGATAAAGTGTCACGTTGACAAAAGACAAAATAGTTCACTACTTTAGCCCACCGGTGTGTTGAAGAGTGAATCCACAACATTTACAGTTTGAGTACGACGAATTGCCCGATGATGCTGGATGTATTTACCAGCGAAACGTCGTACTCAAACTGTAAATGTTGTGGATTCACTCTTCAACACACCGGTGGGCTAAAGTAGTGAACTTTTTTGTCAACGTGGCACTTTTTTTGCTGATTGGCCGTGTCGGGTGGTGGAGGGTTACGACACATTTATAAATAACGCGATCTAACCCAAAAACCTTTTGTTATGAACACCAGACCTTGCCCGTTCTCCCGCAGTGGCAAGGCCACGATGCCAGCAGCCACACGGTGCTTCCTATGTGGCCAGAAGAAGGCAGCTATCATTCTCTGAACTTTGGCTGTCAGGTATGCGGGTGGAGTGAAGGATAATAAGCTGTGCCACTAGATGGATGAAATCAACTGGTTCACCACCAGGGGTTTCCATCTGAACGTGAGAGTTTTGCACAGGCGCCCCCAAGGCCCCAGCCGTTTCCTCGCCGTCCAAGAAATCCCAATTACTCTGCAGTTATATTCTTGGTTCTTTCGGTAAAGTCACGTAGAAGGGAAACAATAAAATAATTTTATTATAATTGTATTATTTTATTGTTTCCCTTCTACGTGGTGACTTTACCGAAAGAACCAAGAATATGAATCCCCGCGGTCACGAAAGCTTTAAATAAAAATTTACTCTGCAGTTGTTTGTCTCCAGGTCCCAGGAGCACGCCGAGATGGTGAAGACTCTTCACTCTTTGCTCCACGTTATTGTTTTGGCCAGCTCGGGGAACCGGGCTTCGTCCCACTTCCCCGCAAGCAGCCCACTACACTCCTCCCAGTTGATCCTGGAGGAGGAGGAGGAGGACGCACGCGGTGGAGTAAACCTCTTGGCACTCACGCAGCCGTCCGATGTCGTCAAAGCTAGCCGTCCGATGTCGTCAAAGCTTCGTAAAAAGCGGAGGATGTCATCGGCATACGCTGCGAGGGTCACTCTCATACTGGGCTCCTTTAGAGCATCAATCCGGCGAGTCGGCGTCGAAGTGGACGCAGAAAAGGCTCCACGCCGAGGGTGTACAGCTGTCCTGACGTAGGACAGCCGTGCCTGATGGGACCGATTAGTCCACCGTTAACTTTGGACGCTGGGCCATGTTGTGCAGCAACCTAATTGATCCAATGAAGCAAATCCAAAAGCTTTTAGGGTGCCAAGTAGATACTGATGATCGGCCCTCTCAAAGGCGTTCTCTTGATCAAGGGAGAGAAAGGCAAAGTGGAAAGTCCAAATGCTCCGACAGGGTGATCAAATCCCTGACTAGGAAAATCCCATCATGGATGGTCCTCCCCTGGAAGAGTGTATGCCTGCTCATTGCCTCTTCAGCCTTGCAGACGCAGCTTTCACGAGAATCTTACAGTCTGTGCTCAGCACTGAGACTGGACGGCAATTTTTCAGATGCCTGAGGTCACCTTTTTTTGGAATCGGTGTGAGCACGGCTCTCCTCCTGGACCGAGGCATCACGTTGGTCTCCACTGCTCCGTCTAGAACGGCTTTGTAATCCTTCCGTATGGAGTGCTAAAACATGGCGATACAATTCCCCTGTTAGCTCATAAATCCCTGGGTATTTGTTCCTGGCCAGGGCACTCAGTGCCATGTCCAGGTTCACTTTGTTTGACCTCTTCTTCTAAAAGGTCCCTGTCCTCTTCACTCTAAGTAGGCAGGACCTTCCAGATTTCATCCTGGGCCACTGTGGATGTATGCTCTGGAGAAAAGAGATTTCTACCGTACTGTGCTATTCTTGAAGCTATTTGATTATTGTTTGAAACAAGGACCCCCTTGCCATCAAAAACATTCTCAATGGCTTTGCGTCTCCCATTCTGCTTCCACCAATGAGAAGGAAAGTGTCGAGCTAGAGTCTATAGCAAGGGCATCTTTAAAACGAGAGCGTACAAACGCCACGTTTGCCTTTTCTGTCTGCAACCCTTTTAGATTTTCTCGGGTCTCCATGTGTTCCTGTAGTAGGCCTGGATTGTCCATAAACTTCCGCCTTTGCTCTAAATGTATTGGTCGATGTTTTTTTTGTGTGTTTCCCTGGAATACAACTAACACAAGTGTTTAAATTTGTACTTTCCCCCCATCCCACCATTGTGCGCGGTTATTTAAACCGATCTTTCTTTCCCGGCCACTCCACCCAGAACACCCCAAAAAAGATCAGTGAAGGTGGTGTCTTGCAAAAGGGCATTGTTGAAATTCCGTTATGCCCGATCCCCTTGGGACTCCTCGTATTTTCATTTCAAGTAGTATATAAGGCGATGATCGGCCAGTGGTGCAGCCTGAATACTGGACGACACTGCACTATCTTCAAGGTCTTTCGAGATGTACAAACGGGCAATCCTTGACTACGACGGTGTCCTGCCAGCTCGGGTTCTTGCAAAGGTGAAGCCACGCTGCTTTGGATGTTGCGCCCACCACACTTCGACCGGGCTGCACATGCCGCAAGGTGTCCAGGACATCGCTTTTACACCGCTCGTGGCCAGTCCGCTCGAGGACATCCAGCGAACAGTTGAAATCTCCTCCCAAAATCAGACGCTCGTCATTTGGGATGTTTTTTTGAGATAGTTCTGTAGCGCATTGGGAAAAAAAATTCGCTTATCCCCATCATTGATGGGTGAATGCATGTTAATGAGGTGGACGGGAATGTCGTTAAGTTTGATTGTAAAGGTTGAGGGCTCTTACCGGAACTACCTCAACTTGGTTAACGATGGTGGCTGTAAACCTGGGTGCAAATAACGTTGCCCACCCCCACGCAGAATAGCAAATCACCTCCCCATTCTGTTTCCCATTCATTTTCCTCGCTGGTTGTAAGATGCGTCTCCTGCACAGAGAGCACCGAGGCTTTGTGTGTTTTGTTGTTGTTGCGAGAGGCGGCACAATGTGTCTCTTGAGTGCACCTCTAAACCCCCATTTATATTAATTGCGTCTCTCCGCAGCATTGTGTTAGTGGAGTTGTTGCCAGGCGTGTTATCATTCCACGTCGTTGTTATTTGGGTCAGGTGGTTCCTGATTCTTTCCTTGCCAAATCATGACTTTCCCTGTCTCTTGAAGCCCTGCTCAATATGGAGTAAGGGAGGCTATAATTGCCTCCACTTTTGCCACCTTGATAGAGCTGCAGTCACTCTTGCTTCCGAGCCATGCACTTGATCTAAAAACAGGTTCCATAGCTCCGTCTGTGGGAATATTGGTGCCACTTCAGTCGGCTCAGCAGATGTCGGGCTCGCCGCGCGTTCTATACCGAGGATTTCCTCCACCTCTTCTTGGCTTCCCTCCGAGGCTTTGAGGATTCTCAATGGTCGTGGTATCCTCTGTCGGTGCTTTATTGGGTGATGCCGCTGGGAGCCCACGGCCGCCTCACTGGGTGGCATCGTCAAGGTCTCAAGTGCGACCCTCCTCACTCGTTTCCTTTGCCACTGTGCACAGATTGCGTTTAACTCCGCTTGGATTTCAAGCTCCAGATTTTTTTTCTGCGGGTGTCCTGGCCCCCCCTTGGTCTTGGCTCCTGCACGGGGCCTCTTCCCCCGTGCGTGTCTCGGCTCTCGGGGCATCTGGGATGGCGACGGCCCCCGTCTCTGCCACCGGTGCTCTCCGTCTCTCCCCGAGGCGTGGCTGCGATGTCCGACTCCAACTCTGGGAGATACTTAAAAGCACCGACCTCATCCCCACTTGACTCTGGAGACAATGAGGCTGAATCCTCCATCAATGTTTTTCTTCAGAGGTCCGGCGGTCAATGACGGCTAGTAGCAGCAGCACCTGTGAAGGTAGACACAGACAAAGATCCCCCGTGTAGCCTCTACAGACTGTAGGGGCAAGTGCTGTTAGCGAGCAGCACCTATGAAGGCCGGAACGGTACACGAGGGGGTGGGTGGCCAGCACCACGCCCGACCGCCTTTGTCTCCCCAGTGGCAATGTTTTTATCCACCGCACCAGGTACTCATTTGAGGCTGAGTCGACCTAGGGGAGGCCCAGGACCGGTTCAGATCATCGTCACCGCCGGTGTTGGCCGTGAGCGGGAATCGAACCCGGGTCGCCGGGTTCGTAGCGCAGCGTGGCGCTAACGGCTACACTATCGCTCCCCACTACTGCTCCCCACACACACACACACTGACACACACACACACTGACACACACACTGACACACACACACACGTACACACACACTCACCCACACTCACCCACACTCACCCGCACTCACCCGCACACACACAGGCACACCCAGAGACACCTACCCACACCCACCCGCACACACACAGTCACACCCAGAGACACCTACCCACACTCACCCACACACACACAGTCACACCCAGAGACACCTACCCACACTCCCCCACACACACACAGTCACAGCCAGAGACACCTACCCACACTCACCCACACTCACCCGCACTCACCCACACACACAGTCACACCCAGAGACACCTACCCACACTCACCCACACTCACCCACACTCACCCACACACACACAGTCACACCCAGAGACACCTACCCACACTCACCCGCACTAACCCGCACACACACAGTCACACCCAGAGACACCTACCCACACTCACCCGCGTGACTGCGCCGTGTGAGGCGGTGGTGACATTCGACTTCCGCACGCCGCCAGGGACCTGCCCCGCGCTGTAGGGGTGTAGGGGTGTAGAGCTGTAGGGGTGTATGGGTGTAGGGTGTAGGGGTGTAGGGGTGTAATGGGTGTAGGGGTGTTGGGGTGTAGGGGTGTAGGGGTGTATGGGTGTAGGGGTGTAGGGGTGTAATGGGTGTAGGGGTGTTGGGGTGTAGGGGTGTAGGGGTGTATGGGTGTAGGGTGTAGGGGTGTAGGGGTGTAATGGGTGTAGGGGTGTAATGGATGTAGAGCTGTAGGGGTGTAGGGGTGTAATGGGTGTAGGGGTGTAGAGCTGTATGGGTGTAGGGGTGTAATGGGTGTAGGGGTGTAGGGCTGTAGGGGTGTAGGGCTGTAGGGGTGTATGGGTGTAGGGGTGTAGGGGTGTAATGGGTGTAGGGGTGTTGGGGTGTAGGGGTGTAGGGGTGTATGGGTGTAGGGTGTAGGGGTGTAGGGGTGTAGGGGTGTAATGGGTGTAGGGCTGTAGGGGTGTAATGGATGTAGAGCTGTAGGGGTGTAGGGGTGTAATGGGTGTAGGGCTGTAGGGGTGTAGGGGTGTAATGGGTGTAGGGGTGTAATGGGTGTAGGGGTGTAGAGCTGTAGGGGTGTAGGGCTGTATGGGTGTAGGACTGTAGGGCCGTAGGGCTGTAGGGTTGTATGGGTGTAGGACTGTAGGGGTGTATGTGTGTAGAGGTGTAATGGGTGTAGGGCTGTAGAGGTGTATGGGTGTAGGGCTGTATGTAGGGGTGTGTGTGTGTAGGGGTGTGTGTGGGTGTGTGGGTGTATGTGTGTGTATGTGTGTATGGGTGTATGGGTGTATATGTGTGTAGGGGTGTGTGTGTATGTAGGGATGTGTGTGTATGTGTGTAGGGGTGTGTGTTTGTGTGTATGGGTGTGTGTATGTGTGTAGGGGTGTATGTGTGTAGGGGTGTATGTGTGTATGTGTGTAGGGGCGTATGTGTGTATGTATGTGTGTATGTGTGTAGGGGTGTATGTGTGTGTAGGGGTGTATGTGTGTGTAGGAGTGTATGTGTGTATGTGTGTGTAGGGGTGTATGTGTGTATGTGTGTGTAGGTGTGTATGGGTGTATATGTGTGCAGGGGTGTGTGTTTGTGTGTATGGGTGTATGTGTGTGTGGGTGTGTGTATGTGTGTAGCGGTGTATGTGTGTAGGGGTGTATGTGTGTGTGTATGTGTGTAGGGGTGTCCAACCCGCTCGCTTGCGGCCCAGCGGATCGCCCCTCCACAACTCAATTCCATTGATTCAATAATCGTCGCTAATTCTCGATTGCAACCAAAAAAATAATAATGATTTTGTATGATTATAACGTAAATATAATTTAAATATAAATATTAAATAAATATGAAAAAGATGAGACAAATGCCCTTCTGTTGGCGATGCACACGGGGGCTCGCGCTCACGGGGACATATGGTGGTGGTGGTGGCGGTGGTGGTGGTGGCGGTGGTGGTGGCGGTGCCTTGCACGTGCAGGGCTACTGCCATGTGCATCGAAGACAAAGGTGCCCCGTGTAGCCTCTAACAGCCTGCAGGGGCAAGTGCTGTTAGTAGCGAGTAGCAGCAGCACCTGTGAAGGTAGACACAGCCAAAGATCCCCCCTGTAGCCTCTAACAGCCTGCAGGGGCAAGTGCTGTTAGTAGCGAGTAGCAGCAGCACCTGTGAAGGTAGACACAGACAAAGATCCCCCGTGTAGCCTCTAACAGCCTGCAGGGGCAAGTGCTGTTAGTAGCGAGTAGCAGCAGCACCTGTGAAGGTAGACACAGACAAAGATCCCCCGTGTAGCCTCTAACAGACTGCAGGGGCAAGTGCTGTTAGTAGCGAGTAGCAGCAGCACCTGTGAAGGTAGACACAGACAAAGATCCCCCGTGTAGCCTCTAACAGACTGCAGGGGCAAGTGCTGTTAGTAGCGAGTAGCAGCAGCACCTATGAAGGTAGACACAAAGATCCCCCGTGTAGCCTCTAACAGCCTGCAGGGGCAAGTGCTGTTAGTAGCGAGTAGCAGCAGCACCTGTGAAGGTAGACACAGACAAAGATCCCCCGTGTAGCCTCTAACAGACTGCAGGGGCAAGTGCTGTTAGTAGCGAGTAGCAGCAGCACCTGTGAAGGTAGACACAGACAAAGATCCCCCGTGTAGCCTCTAACAGCCTGCAGGGGCAAGTGCTACTAGTAGCGAGTAGCAGCAGCACCTGTGAAGGTAGACACAGACAAAGATCCCCCGTGTAGCCTCTAACAGCCTGCAGGGGCAAGTGCTGTTAGTAGCGAGTAGCAGCAGCACCTGTGAAGGTAGACACAGACAAAGATCCCCCGTGTAGCCTCTAACAGCCTGCAGGGGCAAGTGCTGTTAGTAGCGAGTAGCAGCAGCACCTGTGAAGGTAGACACAGCCAAAGATCCCCCGTGTAGCCTCTAACAGCCTGCAGGGGCAAGTGCTGTTAGTAGCGAGTAGCAGCAGCACCTGTGAAGGTAGACACAGACACAAGATCCCCCGTGTAGCCTCTAACAGACTGCAGGGGCAAGTGCTGTTAGTAGCGAGTAGCAGCAGCACCTGTGAAGGTAGACACAGCCAAAGATCCCCCGTGTAGCCTCTAACAGCCTGCAGGGGCAAGTGCTGTTAGTAGCGAGTAGCAGCAGCACCTGTGAAGGTAGACACAGACAAAGATCCCCCGTGTAGCCTCTAACAGACTGCAGGGGCAAGTGCTGTTAGTAGCGAGTAGCAGCAGCACCTGTGAAGGTAGACACAGACAAAGATCCCCCGTGTAGCCTCTAACAGACTGCAGGGGCAAGTGTAGGGGCTGCCGGCACTGTGGCACACGAGGGGGGGGGGGTGGGTGGCCTGCACCACACCCGGCCGCCTTTGTTTCCCCCAGTGGCGATGTTTACTACACACCGCACCACTCCCTCGTGTACCGTAGCGGTCTTCATAGGTGTGTCGCTCACAGCACTTGCCCCAACGGTCTGTCACAGGCTATACGGGGGATCTTTGTCTTTGTGGTCACGTAGCCCCGCATGGCCCAGCAGCCACCGAATGGCCCAGCAGCTTCTGTTTGGCCGCATAGAGGGGGCTAGGCGGGCACGGCACGGGCTGGACAAGAGATGGAGCTGATGGGTGAGTTAGTGGGTGGGTGAGTGAGTTGGTGGGTGAGTGAGTGGGTGAGTGGGTGAGTGGGTGAGTGGGTGAGTGAGTGAGTGTGTGAGTGGGTGAGTGAGTGAGTGGGTGAGTGAGTGAGTGAGTTGGTGAGTGGATGGGTGAGTGGCTGAGTGAGTGAGTGTGTGAGTGTGTGAGTGGGTGAGTGGGTGGGTGGGTGAGTGGGTGTGTGTGTGTGAGTGAGTGGGTGAGTGTGTGAGTGAGTGGGTGAGTGTGTGGGTGAGTGTGTGAGTGAGTGAGTGGGTGAGTGGGTGGGTGAGTGAGTGGGTGAGTGAGTGAGTGGGTGAGTGAGTGGGTGGCTAAGTGAGTGAGTGAGTGGCTGAGTGAGTGGCTGAGTGAGTGGCTGAGTGAGTGGCTGAGTGAGTGGCTGAGTGAGTGGCTGAGTGAGTGGCTGAGTGAGTGGCTGAGTGAGTGAGTGACACGGGCTCGAGAAGAGATGGAGCTGATGGGTGAGTTAGTGGGTGACTGATGCCCCCAGAGTCTGGAATGCTATTGCCAATAAACTGCAACTTGAATCGCTACCAATGAGATCTTCACTTAAAACTGCTCTAGAGGAGTTGTACACCCTTAGCTGCCACTGCTATTCATTGGCGTAAAATAAAAGAAAATGTTTTGCTCCGGATGACCGCTGCAAAGTATTATTCTGTATTTTGATTTAGTGTGCTGATCTTAAAGGTGCATTGAAAAATGTTGATACTCCTACTGATGCTCCTGCTGTTGTGGAGTGACTCTTGCAGCCAGTTTTGCCTGCAGGGTTTGGTGGTACATGTTGTTTATGTCGTTTATTGTGAAAATTCGGTCACAGTCCCTATGCTCACTGTTACATTGCTTTTATGGCTTTATTTTGGTGATTTCGAAAAGTTGTTTTGGTTTGGACATGTTTGTAGTACGGAATTAGACTGATGGCCTTTATTTAAGTTGTCTTGTGGTGGTAGTTGTTGTTGTTGTTTGACTTGCATCCCACTGGGATTTTTTCACACAGCGTTAGTGTACGGTGCTTTTTCTGGAAGATTTGAGCTGTTTCCTGGATTTTTCTGTTTGCACAGTCACATAGTCACTTGAAGATGTTTTCTTGTTCATGTTTTTGTTTTTTGGTTGTTGTGGTTGCACCCGATTCAAGAGCCGAATGGCTCACAGGGCTGTACCAAAATACATGAAACTGAAAAACTGAAGCTGAGTGAGTGTGTGAGTGGCTGAGTGAGTGAGTGGCTGAGTGAGTGAGTTGGTGAGTGGGTGAGTGAATGGGTGAGTGAGTGGCTGAGTGAGTGAGTGACTGAGTGAGTGAGTTGGTGAGTGGGTGAGTGAGTGGCTGAGTGAGTGAGTGACACGGGCTGGAGAAGAGATGGAGCTGATCGGTGAGTTAGTGGGTGAGTGACTGGCTGAGTGAGTGAGTGGCTGAGTGGATGAGTGAGTGAGTGGCTGAGTGAGTGGATGAGTGAGTGGCTGAGTGAGTGAATGACACGGGCTGGAGAAGAGGTGGAGCTGATGGGTGAGTGAGTGGGTGAGTGAGTGAGTGAGTTGGTGAGTGAATGGGTGAGTGAGTAGCTGAGTGAGTGGCACGGGCTGGAGAAGAGATGGAGTGATGTGGTACAGCAGGGATTTGGAGCTGAGTGGACTTGCCGATGAGCGGTACCAGCGGTGTCAAGATCCGCCTCTGTGGAGGAGGAGGCTCGTGAAGGACGCTGCTGCTGCTGGGCAGTTGGAGGTAGTCGCTCTCCAGCAACAACGGAGGGCAGAGGAGCGACGCTCACAACAACGAGCGGAGCGCCAGGCGAATAAAATATAGCAAGTTGGCACAGTAGGGGTCACAGCTGCTGCTGCATCTGCCGGTCATCTCAGTCACCTGTCAACTGCTGGGTCTGTCCCGTGACCTTCTGCACCTAGCCTGGCACAGTAGGGGTCACAGCTGGTGGTGCACCTAGCCTGGCACGGGCGCCGTGGTGACGGTATTGGTGATGTGGCGGCAGCCTTCATAGAGGTGGTCGCTAGCAGCACTTGCCCCTAGAACGGTCTGTCGAAGGCTATGCGGGGGATCTTTGTCTTTGTGTGTGTAGTGCGTGTGTGTAGTGTGTGTGTGGTGTGTGTGTGTAGTGTGTGTGTATGTAGTATGTGTGGGTTGTAGTGTGTATCGTGTGTGTATGTATGTGTTGTGTAGCGTGTGTAGTGTGAGTGTAGTGTGTATGTATGTAGTGTGTATGTAGTGTGTGTGCGAGTGTGCGAGTGTGTGTGTGTGTGTGGTGTGCGAGTGTGTGAGTGTGTGTGTGCGAGTGTGTGTGGTGTGCGAGTGTGTGTGGTGTGTGTGAGTGTGCGTGTGTGCGAGTGTGCGTGTGTGCGAGTGTGCGAGTGTGTGTGTGCGTGTGTGTGGTGTGCGAGTGTGTGAGTGTGTGTGTGCGAGTGTGTGTGTGCGTGTGTGCGCGTGTGTGTGTGTGCGTGTGTGTGCGTGTGCGTGCGAGTGTGTGCGTGAGTGTGTGCGTGTGTGTGAGTGTGCGAGTGTGTGCGAGTGTGTGTGTGTGAGTGTGTGTGTGCGAGTGTGTGTGAGTGAGTGTGTGAGTGTGTGAGTGTGTCTGTGAGTGTGTGTGGTGTGCGAGTGTGTGAGTGGGTGTGTGCGAGTGTGTGTGCGCGTGTGTGCGCGTGTGTGTGTGTGTGTGCGAGTGTGTGTGTGTGCGAGTGTGTGTGTGTGCGTGTGCAAGTGTGTGTGTGCGAGTGTGCGAGTGTGTGTGTGTGCGAGTGTGTGTGTGTGCGTGTGCGTGCGAGTGTGTGCGTGTGTGCGAGTGTGTGTGTGCGTGCGAGTGTGTGCGAGTGTGTGTGTGTGAGTGTGTGTGTGCGAGTGTGTGTGTGTGAGTGTGTGTGTGCGAGTGTGTGTGAGTGAGTGTGTGAGTGTGTGAGTGTATGAGTGTGTCTGTGAGTGTGTGTGGGGTGTGTGTGCGAGTGTATGAGTGTGTGCGAGCTAGTGAGTGTGTGCGAGTGTGTGTGCGAGTGTGTGTGCGAGTGTGTGTGTGGTGTGCGAGTGGTGTGCGAGTGTGTGAGTGTGTGTGTTAGTGTGTGTGCGAGTGTATGTGTGTGAGTGAGTGTGTGCGGGTGTGACCTCCTGAATGGGGAGCGGTGGGTGTAGTGGTTAGCGCTACGCTGCGCTACGAACCCGGCCACCCGAGTTCCACTCCCGAATCGCGACCGCAAACACCAAGTGACGATTTATCTGAACCGGGTCCTGGGCCTCCCCTAGGTCAACTCAGCCTCAAATCAGTCACCTGGTGCAGTGGTGTGTAGTGAACATCGCCACTGGTGGTGGGGGGGGGGGAGGGTGGAGAGACAAAGGCGGCCGGGCCTGGTAGCTGTCCACCCACCCAACCCCATCGTGTAGCCACAGTGGCGGCAGCCTTCAAAGGCTGCTGCTGCTGCTGCTCGCCACTGACAGCACTTGCCCCGTGAGTGTGTCGAGGCTACACGGGGGACCTTTGTCTTTGTGAGCTGCTGCTGCTGCTGCTGTGTGACCGTCTGCCGTGCCACCCAGGCATCACGCTGGGGGCAATATCACGGCCGGGTGTTGATTTCTGAAATAAAATCATAAATTTGCGTCTGTGAAAAAAAACTGTAATTATCTTCACGTGTGAGTGTGCAGAAAAAAAGGTGTGTGTGTGTGTGTCTGTGCGTTTTGTGTGTGTGTCTGTGTGTCTTGTGTGTGTGTGTGTGTCTTGTGTGTGTGTCTGTTTGTGTGTGTCTTGTGTGTCTGTGTGTGTATCTGTGTGTGTGTGTCTGTGTGTGTGTCTGTGTGTGTATCTGTGTGTGTGTGTCTTGTGTGTGTGTCTGTTTGTGTGTGTCTTGTGTGTCTGTGTGTGTCTGTGTGTATCTGTGTGTGTGTCTGTGTGTGTGTCTGTGTGTGTATCTGTGTGTGTGTGTCTGTGTGTGTGTCTGTGTGTGTATCTGTGTGTGTGTGTGTCTGTGTGTGTCTGTGCGTATTTGTGTGTGTGTGTCTGTGTGTGTGTCTGTGTGTGTGTGTCTTGTGTGTCTGTGTGTGTGTCTGTATCTGTATATGTGTGTGTGTGTCTGTGTGTGTATCTGTGTGTGTGTGTCTTGTGTGTCTGTGTGTGTGTCTGTATGTGTATCTGTGTGTATGTGTGTCTTGTGTGTGTGTCTGTGTGTGTGTCTTGTGTGTCTGTGTGTGTCTGTATGTGTATCTGTGTGTGTATCTGTGTGTGTCTGTGTGTGTCTCTTGTGTGTGTGTCTCTTGTGTGTGTCTTGTCTGTGTGTGTCTTGTGTGTGTGTATCTCTTGTGTGTGTGTCTGTGTGTGTCTGTGTGTCTCTTTTGTGTGTGTGTGTCTTGTCTGTGTGTGTCCGTCTATGTGTTTGTGTGTGTATGTCTGTGTGTTTGTGTGTGTATGTCTATGTGTCTGTCTGTGTATGTGTGTATGTGTGTTTGTGTGTGTATCTGTGTGTATGTGTCTGTGTGTGTGTCTCTTGTGTGTGTGTCTTGGCTGTGTGTGTCTTGTGTGTGTGTACGTCTGTGTGTTTGTGTGTGTATGTCTGTGTGTCTGTCTGTGTATGTGTGTATGTGTGTTTGTGTGTGTCTGTGTGTGTGTCTCTGTGTGTATCTGTGTCTCTTGTGTGTCTGTGTGTGTCTCTTGTGTGTCTTGTCTGTGTGTGTGTGTCTCTTGTGTGTGTGTCTTGTCTGTGTATGTCTTGTGTGTGTGTACGTCTGTGTGTTTGTGTGTGTATGTCTGTGTGTCTGTCTGTCTGTGTCTGTCTGTGTGTGTGTCTGTGTGTATGTGTGTGTATGTGTGTGTCTATGTTTGTGTGTGTGTCTGTGTGTATGTGTCTGTGTCTGTGTGTTTTTGTGTGTGTGTGTCTGTGTGTGTGTCTTGTTTCCCATACCTGGGCAGTGTGCTTATGACCGGCTCTAGTTTAACAGCAGAGGTCTCACTCCGAATCAGTCGAGCGGCAACATCTTTTCATCGTTCTGGGTTCTTTCGGTAAAAGTCACGTAGAATGGAGATAAAATAATAATAACAGAATTAAATTCTCACGACGTTTCGGCCATAAAACAAGTAGCCTTCCTCAGGTGAAGGTATTACCTGAGAGTCGCGGCATCTCTTTAGAAAGGTGAGAGACTCGATTAGCTGAGCCTTCTTATCCCGGAGTTTGTTGAAGGATCTCAAGGTTATGTGTGTGTGTGTCGAAATTTAACCGCCTCTACGGGGAGGGCTTGAGATCCTTCAACAAACTCCGGGATAAGAAGGCTCAGCTGATCGAGTCTCTCACCTTTCTAAAGAGATGCCGCGACTTTAAGGTGTGTGTGTGTGTGTCTAGGTTGACTATTGACAGAAGCGCTTTCAGCGAGTAGCAGCACTTAGGAAGGGCGCTGCATCACACGACGCCCACTGGCTCAGTGTCTCTGACCTGCCCATCGTGAACCCCCTGAGAGAGACACCCAGACCCAGGGCTTGAACCTATAACCCAGAATCTCAGTGTCTCTGACCCGGCCATCATGAACCTCGTGAGACCAACCCAGACCCAGGGCTTGAACCTATAACCCAGAATCTCAGTGTCTCTGACCCAGCCATCATGAACCTCGTGAGACCAACCCAGACCCAGGGCTTGAACCTATAACCCAGAATCTCAGTGTCTCTGATCCAGCCATCATGAACCTCGTGAGACCAACCCAGACCCAGGGCTTGAACCTATCACCCAGGATCTCAGTGTCTCTGACCCGGCCATCGTGAACCCCGTGAGACCAACCCAGACCCAGGGCTTGAACCTATCACCCAAGATCTCAGTGTCTCTGATCCAGCCATCATGAACCTCGTGAGACCAACCCAGACCCAGGGCTTGAACCTATCACCCAGAATCTCAGTGTCTCTGACCCAGCCATCATGAACCCCGTGAGACCAACTCAGACCCAGGGCTTGAACCTATAACCCAGAATCTCAGTGTCTCTGACCCGGCCATCGTGAACCCCGTGAGATCAACCCAGACCCAGGGCTTGAACCTATCACCCCAGAATCTCAGTGTCTCTGACCCGGCCATCATGAACCTCGTGAGACCAACCCAGACCCAGGGCTTGAACCTATAACCCAGAATCTCAGTGTCTCTGACCCGGCCATCATGAACCTCGTGAGACCAACCCAGACCCAGGGCTTGAACCTATAACCCAGAATCTCAGTGTCTCTGACCAAGCCATCATGAACCTCGTGAGACCAACCTAGACCCAGGGCTTGAACCTATCACCCAGGATCTCAGGGTGTCTGACCCGGCCATCGTGAACCCTCCGTTCTGTCAGGCCAGCTACAATGCGCACTCTCATTTTTATTTTAAACATCTATTTTAATAGCAATTGTTTTGTTTAAAAGTTCTCCCTCTTCCCCCCTCCTACCACCTCCTACCACCTCCTCCCGACGGATGTGGATTTGTAAACTCAAGGATATTCGCAAGCACCCGTTTTCGGCCGTGCCCCAACACACGCAAAGACAAAGTTCCCCCGTATAGCCCGACCAGATGCTTGGGGCAAGTGCTGTTAGCGAGGAGCACCTATGAACCGCCCGCACCGTGACACACGACAGGGGTGGGTGGCCAGCACCACCACGCCCAGCCGCCTTTGTCTTCCCAGTGGCGATCACTCCACGCGCCGGGAACCCATTTGATGGGCCGGTTGACCCTAGCGGAGGCCCCAGGACCGGTTCTGAGTAATCGTCGCCGGGTCCGTTGGCCCGCGGACGGGGATCGAACTCGGGGTGGAGGGCCGGGGTCCGCGAACCGCTCGGAGCACAGAGGCAAAGGAGCTTGCCCCGCGTAGCCTCCCCAGTCCGCGGGGGCAAGTGCCGGTCGTGAGCAGCTGCACCGGATAACTCACCCATTCACGGCTGAGTCGACCTAGGGGTCAGCCCCCCGAACCGAACGCGGTCGACCCGGGCGGGGAATCGAACCCGGGTCTCGTGCGGGAGGCGGGACGGCAACCCCAACCGCTGCGCCACCGCTCCTCCGCCGCGGAGGGAACCCACGTGGGCCGCCGCACGTGGCCACGTGGACGGAGTCGCGGTGTTTGTTGTTTGTTGTTGTTTTACTTGCAGGGAGGCGGCAGGATGGACGAGGTCACGTGTCCCACGCACTGCGGAGGTCACGGAGAGGTCACGACCGGTGAGAGGGGGTGGAGGGGAGGGCGAGGGGGGGTGAGGCGGGGGGGAGGGGGGAGAGGTGGGGTGCAGGTGTCTGTGTCTTTGTGTCTGTGTCTTTGTGTCTTTGTGTCTGTGTCTTTGTGTCTGTGTCTTTGTGTCTGTGTCTTTGTGTCTGTGTGTCTGTGTCTTTGTGTCTGTGTCTTTGTGTCTGTGTCTTTGTGTCTGTGTCTTTGTGTCTGTGTCTGTGTGTCTGTGTCTTTGTGTCTGTGTCTTTGTGTCTGTGTGTCTGTGTCTTTGTGTCTGTGTCTTTGTGTCTGTGTGTCTGTGTCTTTGTGTCTGTGTCTTTGTGTCTGTGTCTTTGTGTCTGTGTCTTTGTGTCTGTGTGTCTGTGTCTTTGTGTCTGTGTCTTTGTGTCTGTGTCTTTGTGTCTGTGTCTTTGTGTCTGTGTCTGTGTGTCTGTGTCTTTGTGTCTGTGTCTTTGTGTCTGTGTCTTTGTGTCTGTGTCTTTGTGTCTGTGTCTGTGTCTTTGTGTCTGTGTCTTTGTGTCTGTGTCTGTGTCTTTGTGTCTGTGTGTCTGTGTCTTTGTGTCTGTGTCTTTGTGTCTGTGTCTTTGTGTCTGTGTCTGTGTCTTTGTGTCTGTGTGTCTGTGTCTTTGTGTCTGTGTCTTTGTGTCTGTGTCTGTGTCTTTGTGTCTGTGTCTTTGTGTCTGTGTCTTTGTGTCTGTGTCTTTGTGTCTGTGTCTTTGTGTCTGTGTGTCTGTGTCTTTGTGTCTGTGTCTTTGTGTCTGTGTCTTTGTGTCTGTGTCTTTGTGTCTGTGTCTGTGTCTTTGTGTCTGTGTGTCTGTGTCTTTGTGTCTGTGTCTTTGTGTCTGTGTCTTTGTGTCTGTGTCTTTGTGTCTGTGTCTGTGTGTCTGTGTGTCTGTGTCTTTGTGTCTGTGTCTTTGTGTCTGTGTCTTTGTGTCTGTGTCTTTGTGTCTGTGTCTGTGTCTTTGTGTCTGTGTGTCTGTGTCTTTGTGTCTGTGTCTTTGTGTCTGTGTCTTTGTGTCTGTGTCTTTGTGTCTGTGTCTGTGTCTTTGTGTCTGTGTGTCTGTGTCTTTGTGTCTGTGTCTTTGTGTCTGTGTCTGTGTCTTTGTGTCTGTGTGTCTGTGTCTGTGTCTTTGTGTCTTTGTGTCTGTGTCTTTGTGTCTGTGTCTTTGTGTCTGTGTCTGTGTCTTTGTGTCTGTGTCTGTGTCTTTGTGTCTGTGTCTTTGTGTCTGTGTCTTTGTGTCTGTGTCTGTGTCTTTGTGTCTGTGTGTCTGTGTCTGTGTCTTTGTGTCTGTGTGTCTGTGTCTTTGTGTCTGTGTCTTTGTGTCTGTGTCTGTGTCTTTGTGTCTGTGTGTCTGTGTCTTTGTGTCTGTGTCTTTGTGTCTGTGTCTGTGTCTTTGTGTCTGTGTGTCTGTGTCTTTGTGTCTGTGTCTTTGTGTCTGTGTCTTTGTGTCTGTGTCTTTGTGTCTGTGTCTGTGTCTTTGTGTCTGTGTGTCTGTGTCTTTGTGTCTGTGTCTTTGTGTCTGTGTCTTTGTGTCTGTGTGTCTGTGTCTTTGTGTCTGTGTGTCTGTGTGTCTGTGTCTTTGTGTCTGTGTGTGTCTGTGTCTTTGTGTCTGTGTGTGTCTGTGTCTTTGTGTGTCTGTGTGTGTCTGTGTCTGTGTGTCTGTGTCTTTGTGTCTGTGTGTCTGTGTCTTTGTGTCTGTGTGTGTCTGTGTCTTTGTGTCTGTGTGTGTCTGTGTCTTTGTGTGTCTGTGTGTGTCTGTGTCTGTGTGTCTATGTGTCTGTGTCTTTGTGTCTGTGTGTCTGTGTCTTTGTGTCTGTGTCTTTGTGTCTGTGTGTGTCTGTGTCTGTGTCTTTGTGTCTGTGTGTCTGTGTCTGTGTCTTTGTGTCTTTGTGTCTGTGTCTTTGTGTCTGTGTCTTTGTGTCTGTGTCTGTGTCTTTGTGTCTGTGTGTCTGTGTCTTTGTGTCTGTGTCTTTGTGTCTGTGTCTGTGTCTTTGTGTCTGTGTGTCTGTGTCTGTGTCTTTGTGTCTGTGTGTCTGTGTCTTTGTGTCTGTGTCTGTGTCTTTGTGTCTGTGTGTCTGTGTCTTTGTGTCTGTGTCTTTGTGTCTGTGTCTGTGTCTTTGTGTCTGTGTGTCTGTGTCTTTGTGTCTGTGTCTTTGTGTCTGTGTCTTTGTGTCTGTGTCTTTGTGTCTGTGTCTGTGTCTTTGTGTCTGTGTGTCTGTGTCTTTGTGTCTGTGTCTTTGTGTCTGTGTCTTTGTGTCTGTGTGTCTGTGTCTGTGTCTTTGTGTCTGTGTGTCTGTGTGTCTGTGTCTTTGTGTCTGTGTGTGTCTGTGTCTTTGTGTCTGTGTGTGTCTGTGTCTTTGTGTGTCTGTGTGTGTCTGTGTCTGTGTGTCTGTGTCTTTGTGTCTGTGTGTCTGTGTCTTTGTGTCTGTGTGTGTCTGTGTCTTTGTGTCTGTGTGTGTCTGTGTCTTTGTGTGTCTGTGTGTGTCTGTGTCTGTGTGTCTATGTGTCTGTGTCTTTGTGTCTGTGTGTCTGTGTCTTTGTGTCTGTGTGTGTCTGTGTCTTTGTGTCTGTGTGTGTCTGTGTCTGTGTCTTTGTGTCTGTGTGTGTCTGTGTCTGTGTGTCTGTGTGTCTGTGTCTTTGTGTCTGTGTGTGTCTGTGTCTGTGTCTTTGTGTGTCTGTGTGTGTCTGTGTCTTTGTGTCTGTGTCTGTGTGTCTGTGTGTCTGTGTCTCCGTGTATGTGTCTGCGTGTCTGTGTCTTTGTGTCTGTGTCTTTGTGTCTATGTGTCTGTGTGTGTGTCTTTGTGTCTGTGTGTCTGCGTGTCTGTGTGTCTGCGTGTCTGTGTCTTTGTGTCTGTGTCTGTGTGTCTGTGTGTCTGCGTGTATGTGTCTGCGTGTCTGTGTCTTTGTGTCTGTGTGTCCGTGTGTCTGCGTGTCTGTGTCTTTGTGTCTGTGTGTCTGTGTGTCTGTGGGTCTGCGTGTCGGTGTCTTTGTGTCTGTGTCTGTGTGTCTGCGTGTCTGTGTGTCTGTGTCTTCATGTCTGTGTCTGTGTGTCTGTGTGTTTGTGGGTCTGCGTGTCTGTGTCTGTGTGTCTGTGTGTCTGTGTCTGTGTGTCTGTGTCTGCGTGTCTGTCTGTGTCTGCGTGTCTGTGTCTTTGTGTCTGCGTGTCTGTGTCTTTGTGTCTGCGTGTCTGTGTGTCTGTGGGTCTGCGTGTCGGTGTCTTTGTGTCTGTGTCTGTGTGTCTGCGTGTCTGTGTGTCTGTGTCTTCATGTCTGTGTCTGTGTGTCTGTGTGTTTGTGGGTCTGCGTGTCTGTGTCTGTGTGTCTGTGTGTCTGTGTCTGTGTGTCTGTGTCTGCGTGTCTGTCTGTGTCTGCGTGTCTGTGTCTTTGTGTCTGCGTGTCTGTGTCTTTGTGTCTGCGTGTCTGTGTGTCTGCGTCTTTTTCTTTGCCCGGTGTTCATAGATCCTCGCCAGCGGCACTTGCCCCTGCAGCCTGTTAGAGGCTACACGGGGGACCTTTGTCTGTGTCTACCTTCACAGGTGCTGCTGCTACTCGCTACTAACAGCACTTGCCCCTGCAGTCTGTTAGAGGCTACACGGGGGACCTTTGCCTTAGTGCGAGTCACCCGCAGTGGGGAGCGGTGGCGCCGCGGTTAGCGCGTCCCGAGTTCGACTCCCGCTCACGGCCAACCAACCGGTGACGATTGCTCCGAACCTGTTTTGCGGTGGAAGCGGTAAAAATCACCCCCCCCCCTCCCTGGGGGGAGACAAAGGCGGCCGGGCGTGGTGGTGGTGGTGGTGCTGGCCACGCGTACCACAGTTGGCGACGCCGCTCCTCGCCGACATCACTCGCCCCAACAGCATCGGGGGGGGGGGCGGGGGGGTCCCTCCTCTAGATCGACTCGGCGCGAAGTGGCGACGTTATTTTGTTTACGCTAACACGTGTGTGGACTGCCAGGATGGGGGTCACGGCGGATTTGGTGACCCCAGCGGGTCTCCAAGAGCGGACATCCCTCGCCGTGAAACCAGACACGCGGAGACTACGGCCGTGCGCGACAATTAAAACAATGCCGACTGTAGCGTGCCACAAGACAAAGCGTGGTAAGGGGAGTGTGTAAGGCATGGGTGGCCCAGAAGGTCAGGACACATAGGGGTTGTTGTTATTGTTGTTGTTGTACATGGGTGGCCCAGAAGTCAGGACACATAGGGGTTGTTATTGTTGTTGTTGTACATGGGTGGCCCAGAAGGTCAGGACACATAGGGGTTGTTGTTGTACATGGGTGGCCCAGAAGTCAGGACACATAGGGGTTGTTGTTGTTGTTGTACATGGGTGGCCCAGAAAGTCAGGACACATAGGGGTTGTTGTTGTTGTTGTACATGGGTGGCCCAGAAGGTCAGGACACATAGGGGTTGTTGTTGTACATGGGTGGCCCAGAAGGTCAGGACACATAGGGGTTGTTGTTATTGTTGTTGTACATGGGTGGCCCAGAAGTCAGGACACATAGGGGTTGTTGTTATTGTTGTTGTTGTACATGGGTGGCCCAGAAGTCAGGACACATAGGGGTTGTTGTTATTGTTGTACATGGGTGGCCCAGAAGTCAGGACACATAGGGGTTGTTGTTGTTGTTGTACATGGGTGGCCCAGAAAGTCAGGACACATAGGGGTTGTTGTTGTTGTTGTACATGGGTGGCCCAGAAGGTCAGGACACATAGGGGTTGTTGTTGTACATGGGTGGCCCAGAAGGTCAGGACACATAGGGGTTGTTGTTATTGTTGTTGTACATGGGTGGCCCAGAAGTCAGGACACATAGGGGTTGTTGTTATTGTTGTTGTTGTACATGGGTGGCCCAGAAGTCAGGACACATAGGGGTTGTTGTTATTGTTGTTGTACATGGGTGGCCCAGAAAGTCAGGACACAGAGGGGTTGTTGTTGTTGTTGTACATGGGTGGCCCAGAAGGTCAGGACACATAGGGGTTGTTGTTGTTGTTGTACATGGGTGGCCCAGAAGTCAGGACACATAGGGGTTGTTGTTGTTGTACATAGGTGGCCCAGAAGTCAGGACACATAGGGGTTGTTGTTGTTGTTGTACATGGGTGGCCCAGAAGTCAGGACACGTAGGGGTTGTTGTTGTACATGGGTGGCCCAGAAGTCAGGACACATAGGGGTTGTTGTTGTTGTTGTACATGGGTGGCCCAGAAGTCAGGACACATAGGGGTTGTTGTTGTTGTTGTTGTACATGGGTGGCCCAGAAGTCAGGACACATAGATGTTGTTGTTGTTGTACATGGGTGGCCCAGAAGTCAGGACACATAGGGGTTGTTGTTATTGTTGTTGTTGTACATGGGTGGCCCAGAAGTCAGGACACATAGGGGTTGTTGTTGTTGTTGTACATGGGTGGCCCAGAAAGTCAGGACACATAGGGGTTGTTGTTGTTGTACAAGGGTGGCCCAGAAGTCAGGACACATAGGGGTTGTTGTTATTGTTGTTGTTGTACATGGGTGGCCCAAAAGTCAGGACACAGGGGTTGTTGTTGTACAGGGTGGCCCAAAAGTCAGGACACATAGGGGTTGTTGTTGTTGTACATGGGTGGCCCAGAAGTCAGGACACATAGGGGTTGTTGTTGTTGTACATGGGTGGCCCAGAAAGTCAGGACACATAGGGGTTGTTGTTATTGTTGTTGTTGTACATGGGTGGCCCAGAAAGTCAGGACACATAGGGGTTGTTGTTGTTCAGGGTGGCCCAAAAGTCAGGACACATAGGGGTTGTTGTTGTTATTGTTGTTGTTGTACATGGGTGGCCCAAAAGTCAGGACACATAGGGGTTGTTGTTATTGTTGTTGTTGTACATGGGTGGCCCAGAAAGTCAGGACACATAGGGGTTGTTGTTGTTGTTGTTGTACATGGGTGGCCCAGAAGTCAGGACACATAGGGGATGTTGTTGTTGCACATGGGTGGCCCAGAAAGTCAGGACACATAGGGGTTGTTGTTGTTGTTGTACATGGGTGGCCCAGAAGTCAGGACACATAGGGGTTGTTGTTGTTGTACATGGGTGGCCCAAAAGTCAGGACACATAGGGGTTGTTGTTGTTGTTGTACATGGGTGGCCCAGAAGTCAGGACACATAGGGGTTGTTGTTGTTGTACATGGGTGGCCCAAAAGTCAGGACACAGGGGTTGTTGTTGTACAGGGTGGCCCAAAAGTCAGGACACATAGGGGTTGTTGTTGTTGTACATGGGTGGCCCAGAAAGTCAGGACACATAGGGGTTGTTGTTATTGTTGTTGTTGTACATGGGTGGCCCAGAAAGTCAGGACACATAGGGGTTGTTGTTGTTCAGGGTGGCCCAAAAGTCAGGACACATAGGGGTTGTTGTTATTGTTGTTGTTGTACATGGGTGGCCCAAAAGTCAGGACACATAGGGGTTGTTGTTATTGTTGTTGTTGTACATGGGTGGCCCAGAAAGTCAGGACACATACGGGTTGTTGTTGTTGTTGTACATGGGTGGCCCAGATGTCAGGACACATAGGGGATGTTGTTGTTGTACATGGGTGGCCCAGAAGTCAGGACACATAGGGGTTGTTGTTGTTGTACATGGGTGGCCCAGAAAGTCAGGACACATAGGGGTTGTTGTTGTTGTTGTACATGGGTGGCCCAGAAGTCAGGACACATAGGGGTTGTTGTTGTTGTACATGGGTGGCCCAAAAGTCAGGACACATAGGGGTTGTTGTTGTTGTTGTACATGGGTGGCCCAAAAGTCAGGACACATAGGGGTTGTTGTTGTTGTTGTACATGGGTGGCCCAAAAGTCAGGACACATAGGGGTTGTTGTTGTTGTACATGGGTGGCCCAGAAGTCAGGACACATAGGGGTTGTTGTTGTAAAGGGTGGCCCAAAAGTCAGGACACATAGGGGTTGTTATTGTACATTGGTGGCCCAAAAGTCAGTACACATAGGGGTTGTTGTTGTACAGGGTGGCCCAAAAGTCAGGACACATAGGGGTTGTTGTTGTTGTACATGGGTGGCCCAAAAGTCAGGACACATAGGGGTTGTTGTTGTACATGGGTGGCCCAAAAGTCAGGACACATAGGGGTTGTTGTTGTTGTACAGGGTGGCCCAAAAGTCAGGACACATAGGGGTTGTTGTTGTTGTTGTTGTACATGGGTGGCCCAAAAGTCAGGACACATTGGGGTTGTTATTATACAGGGTGGCCCAAAAGTCAGGACACATAGGGGTTGTTGTTAAACAGGGTGGCCCAAAAGTCAGGACACATAGGGGTTGTTGTTGTTATTGTACATGGGTGGCCCAAAAGTCAGGACACATAGGGGTTGTTGTTGTTGTACATGGGTGGCCCAGAAGTCAGGACACATAGGGGTTGTTGTTGTACAGGGTGGCCCAAAAGTCAGGACACATAGGGGTTCTTGTTAAACAGGGTCGCCCAAAAAGTCAGGACACATAGGGGTTGTTGTTAAACAGGGTGGCCCAGAAGTCAGGACACATAGGGGTTGTTGTTGTTGTACAGGGTGGCCCAAAAGTCGGGACACATAGGGGTTGTTATTATACAGGGTGGCCCAAAAGTCAGGACACATAGGGGTTGTCGTTAAACAGGGTGGCCCAAAAGTCAGGACACATAGGGGTTGTTATTGTACAGGGTGGCCCAAAAGTCAGGACACATAGGGGTTGTTATTGTACATGGGTGGCCCAAAAGTCAGGACACATAGGGGTTGTTATTTTACATGGGTGGCCCAAAAGTCAGGACACATAGGGGTTGTTGTTGTTGTACATGGGTGGCCCAAAAGTCAGGACACATAGGGGTTGTTGTTGTTGTTGTACATGGGTGGCCCAAAAGTCAGGACACATAGGGGTTGTTGTTGCGGTACATGGGTGGCCCAAAAGTCAGGACACATAGGGGTTGTTATTGTACAGGGTGGCCCAAAAGTCAGGGCTAGAGGAGGTGGAGGGGCGGAGATAGAGGAGGGAGGGGTGAGGGAGATAGAGGGGGAGGGGTGAACTTGGTGAGGGTGCGAGAGGGGGAGGGGAGGGGGAGATGGGCTTGGGGTGGGGGGATTATCAAGGGAGATGGCACCGTGCACCATTCATTAAGTTAATGACCTCCGTTGGATGAGAGCCAATTAATCCCATCCGGGTCAAGTATGGTCAATTAGCGGTGGTGGTGCTGCTGCTGATGAGTGGTGGCGCGGTGCTTAGCGCGCAACGCGACGAACCTAGAATCATTTATAATTCAGTGTTACATATACAGTGTTATATGTGATGGCATTGCCTATAATAATGTAACTATAGTGTTATATATAATGACATTGTCTATAAAAAATAATGTGACTATAGTGTTATATATAATGACATTGTCTATAAAAATAATGTGACTATAGTGTTATATATGATGGCATTGTCCATAATAATAATGTAACTATAGTGGTATATATGATGGTATTGTCTATAATAATAATGTGACTACAGTGTTATATATGATGGCATTGTCTATAGTAATAATGTAACTACAGTGTTATATATGATGGAATTGTCTATAATAATAATGTAACTATAGTGTTATATATAATGACATTGTCTATAAAAATAATGTGACTATAGTGTTATATATGATGGCATTGTCTATAATAATGTAACTATAGTGTTATATATGATGGCATTGTCTATTATAATAATGTAACTACAGTGGTATATATGATGGCATTGTCTATAATAATAATGTAACTATAGTGTTATATATGATGGCATTGTCTATAATAATAATGTAACTATAGTGTTATATATGATGGCATTGTCTATAAAAATAATGTAACTACAGTGTTATATACGATGGCATTGTCTATATTAATAATGTAACTACAGTGTTATATATAATGGCATTGTCTATAATAATAATGTGACTATAGTGTTATATATGATGGCATTGTCTATAATAATATGTAACTATAGTGTTATATATAATGGCATTGTCTATAATCATGTAACTATAGTGTTATATATAATGGCATTGTCTATAATAATGTAACTACAGTGTTATATATGATGGCATTGTCTATAATAATAATGTAACTATAGTGTTGTATATGATGGTATTGTCTATAGTAATAATAATGTAACTATAGTGTTATATATGATGGCATTGTCTATAATAATGTAACTACAGTGTTATATATGATGGCATTGTCTATAATAATAATGTAACTTTAGTGTTATATATGATGGCATTGTCTATAATAATACTGTAACTATAGTGTTATATATGATGGCATTGTCTATAATAATAATTTGACTATAGTGTTATATATGATGGCATTGTCTATAATAATAATGTAACTATAGTGTTATATATGATGGCATTGTCTATAATAATAATGTGACTATAGTGTTATATATGATGGCATTGTCTATAATAATAATGTGACTATAGTGTTATATATGATGGCATTGTCTATAATAATGTAACTACAGTGTTATATATGATGGCATTGTCTATAATAATAATTTGACTATAGTGTTATATATGATGGCATTGTCTATAATAATAATGTAACTACAGTGTTATATATGATGGCATTGTCTATAATAATAATGTAACTATAGTGTTATATATGATGGCATTGTCTATAATAATGTGACTATAGTGTTATATATGATGGCATTGTCTATAATAATAATGTGACTACAGTGTTATATATGATGGCATTGTCTATAATAATATGTAACTATAGTGTTATATATGATGGCATTGTCTATAATAATATGTAACTATAGTGTTATATATGATGGCATTGTCTATAATAATAATGTAATTGTAGTGTTATATATAGTATAAACATGGCATTGTCTATAATAATAATGTAAATGTAGTGTTATATATAGTATGACCATGGCATTGTCTATAATAATAATAATGTAATTTAGTGTTATATAAAGTATAAACATAGCATTGTCTATAATAATAATAATGTAATTGTAGTGTTATATAAAGTATAAACATGGCATTGTCTATAGTAATAATGTAATTGTAGTGTTATATAAAGTATAAACATGGCATTGTCTATAGTAATAATGTAATTGTAGTGTTATATAAAGTATAAACATGGAATTGTCTATAGTAATAATGTAATTGTAGTGTTATATAAAGTATAAACATGGCATTGTCTATAGTAATAATAATGTAATTGTAGCGTTATATATAGTATGAACATGGCATTGTCTATAATAATAATGTAATTTAGTGTTATATAAAGTATAAACATAGCATTGTCTATAATAATAATGTAATTGTAGTGTTATATAAAGTACAAACATGGCATTGTCTATAGTAATAATGTAATTGTAGTGTTATATAAAGTATAAACATGGCATTGTCTATAGTAATAATGTAATTGTAGTGCTATATAAAGTAAAAACATGGCATTGTCTATAATAATAATGTAATTGTAGTGCTATATATAGTATAAACATGGCATTGTCTATAGTAATAATGTAATTGTAGTGTTATATATAGTATAAACATGACATTGTCTATAGTAATAATGTAATTGTAGTGTTATTTAAAGTATAAACATGCCATTGTCTATAATAATAATGTAATTGTAGTGTCATATAAAGTATAAACATGGCATTGTCTATAATAATGTAATTGTAGTGTTATATATAGTATAAACATGGCATTGTCTATAGTAATAATGTAATTGTAGTGTTATATATAGTATAAACATGGCATTGTCTATAATAATAATGTTATTGTAGTGCTATATATAGTATAAACATGGCATTGTCTATACTAATAATGTAATTGTAGTGTTATATATAGTATAAACATGCCATTGTCTATAATAATAATAATAATAATGTAATTGTAGTGCTATATATAGTAGAAACATGGCATTGTCTATAATAATGTAATTGTAGTGTTATATATAGTATAAACATGCCATTGTCATATAATAATAATAATAATGTAATTGTAGTGTTATATATAGTATAAACATGACATTGTCTATAATAATAATGTAATTGTAGTGCTATATAAAGTATAAACATGGCATTGTCTATAGTAATAATGTAATTGTAGTGCTATATAAAGTATAAACATGGCATTGTCTATAATAATAATGTAATTGTAGTGCTATATATAGTATAAGCATGGCATTGTCTATAGTAATAATGTAATTGTAGTGTTATATATAGTATAAACATGACATTGTCTATAGTAATAATGTAATTGTAGTGTTATTTAAAGTATAAACATGCCATTGTCTATAATAATAATGTAATTGTAGTGTCATATAAAGTATAAACATGGCATTGTCTATAATAATGTAATTGTAGTGTTATATATAGTATAAACATGGCATTGTCTATAGTAATAATGTTATTGTAGTGTTATATATAGTATAAACATGGCATTGTCTATAATAATAATGTTATTGTAGTGCTATATATAGTATAAACATGGCATTGTCTATACTAATAATGTAATTGTAGTGTTATATATAGTATAAACATGCCATTGTCTATAATAATAATGTAATTGTAGTGCTATATATAGTAGAAACATGCCATTGTCTATGATAATGTAATTGTAGTGTTATATATAGTATAAACATGCCATTGTCATATAATAATGTAATTGTAGTGTTATATATAGTATAAACATGGCATTGTCTATAATAATAATGTAATTGTAGTGCTATATAAAGTATAAACATGGCATTGTCTATAGTAATAATGTAATTGTAGTGTTATATATAGTATAAACATGACATTGTCTATAGTAATAATGTAATTGTAGTGTTATATAAAGTATAACCATGCCATTGTCTATATTAATAATGTAATTGTAGTGTTATATATAGTATAAACATGGCATTGTCTATAATAATAATAATAATGTAATTGTAGTGTTATATATAGTAGAAACATGCCATTGTCTATAATAATAATGTAATTGTAGTGCTATATATAGTAGAAACATGGCATTGTCTATAATAATGTAATTGTAGTGTTATATAAAGTATAAACATGGCATTGTCTATAGTAATAATAATAATGTAATTGTAGTGTTATATATAGTATAAACATGCCATTGTCTATAATAATAATGTAATTGTAGTGCTATATATAGTATAAACATGGCATTGTCTATAATAATAATGTAATTGTAGTGCTATATACAGTATAAACATGGCATTGTCTATAGTAATAATGTAATTGTAGTGTTATATATAGTATAAACATGACATTGTCTATAGTAATAATGTAATTGTAGTGTTATATAAAGTATAAACATGGCATTGTCTATAATAATAATGTAATTGTAGTGTTATATATAGTAGAAACATGTCATTGTCTATAATAATAATGTAATTGTAGTGCTATATATAGTAGAAACATGGCATTGTCTATAATAATAATGTAATTGTAGTGTTATATAAAGTATAAACATGGCATTGTCTATAATAATAATGTAATTGTAGTGCTATATATAGTATAACCATGGCATTGTCTATAGTAATAATGTAATTGTAGTGCTATATAAAGTATAAACATGGCATTGTCTATAGTAATAATAATGTAATTGTAGTGTTATATATAGTATCAACATGGCATTGTCTATGGTAATAATAATGTAATTGTAGTGTTATATAAAGTATAAACATGGCATTGTCTATAATAATGTAATTGTAGTGTCATATATAGTATAAACATGGCATTGTCTATAGTAATAATGTTATTGTAGTGTTATATAAAGTATAAACATGGCATTGTCTATAGTAATAATGTAATTGTAGTGTTATATATAGTATAAACATGACATTGTCTATAATAATAATGTAATTGTAGTGTTATATATAGTATAAACATGGCATTGTCTATAGTAATAATTTAATTGTAGTGTTATATAAAGTATAAACATGGCATTGTCTATAATAATAATGTAATTGTAGTGCTATATATAGTATAACCATGGCATTGTCTATAGTAATAATGTAATTGTAGTGCTATATAAAGTATAAACATGGCATTGTCTATAGTAATAATAATAATGTAATTGTAGTGTTATATATAGTATCAACATGGCATTGTCTATGGTAATAATAATGTAATTGTAGTGTTATATAAAGTATAAACATGGCATTGTCTAAAATAATGTAATTGTAGTGTCATATATAGTATAAACATGGCATTGTCTATAGTAATAATGTTATTGTAGTGTTATATAAAGTATAAACATGGCATTGTCTATAGTAATAATGTAATTGTAGTGTTATATATAGTATAAACATGACATTGTCTATAATAATAATGTAATTGTAGTGTTATATAAAGTATAAACATGTCATTGTCTTTAATAATAATGTAATTGTAGTGTTATATATTGTATGAACATGGCATTGTCTATAATAATCTAATTGTAGTGTTATATAAAGTATAAACATGACATTTTCTATAATAATAATAATGTAATTGTAGTGTTATATAAAGAATAAACATGGCATTGTCTATAGTAATAATGTAATTGTAGTGTTATATATAGTATAAACATGGCATTGTCTATAGTAATAATGTAATTGTAGTGCTATATAAAGTATAAACATGGCATTGTCTATACTCTATAGTAATAATAATGTAATTGTAGTGTTATATATAGTATAAACATGGCATTGTCTATAATAATAATGTAATTGTAGTGTTATATAAAGTATAAACATGACATTGTCTATAGTAATAATGTAATTGTAGTGTTATATAAAGTATAAACATGACATTGTCTATAGTAATAATGTAATTGTAGTGTTATATATAGTATAAACATGACATTGTCTATAGTAATAATGTAATTGTAGTGTTATATATAGTATAAACATGGCATTGTCTATAGTAATAATGTAATTGTAGTGTTATATAAAGTATAAACATGGCATTGTCTATAGTAATAATAATGTAATTGTAGCGTTATATATAGTATAAACATGGCATTGTCTATGGTAATAATAATGTAATTGTAGTGCTATATAAAGTATAAACATGCCATTGTCTATAATAATAATGTAATTGTAGTGTTATATAAAGTATAAACATGGCATTGTCTATAGTAATCATGTAATTGTAGTATTATATAAAGTATAAACATGGCATTGTCTATAATAATAATAATGTAATTGTAGTGTTATATAAAGTATAAACATTTCATTGTCTATAATAATAATGTTATTGTAGTGTTATATAAAGTATAAACATGGCATTGTCTATAGTAATAATGTTATTGTAGTGTTATATAAAGTATAAACATGGCATTGTCTATAGTAATAATGTTATTGTAGTGTTATACAAAGTATAAACATGGCATTGTCTATAATAATGTAATTGTAGTGTCATATAGAGTATAAACATGGCATTGTCTATAGTAATAATGTAATTGTAGTGTTATATATAGTATAAACATGGCATTGTCTATAATAATAATGTTATTGTAGTGTTATATATAGTATAAACATGGCATTGTCTATGGTAATAATAATGTAATTGTAGTGCTATATAAAGTATAACCATGCCATTGTCTATAATAATAATGTAATTGTAGTGTTATATAAAGTATAAACATGGCATTGTCTATAGTAATCATGTAATTGTAGTATTATATAAAGTATAAACATGGCATTGTCTATAATAATAATAATGTAATTGTAGTGTTATATAAAGTATAAACATTTCATTGTCTATAATAATAATGTTATTGTAGTGTTATATAAAGTATAAACATGGCATTGTCTATAGTAATAATGTTATTGTAGTGTTATATAAAGTATAAACATGGCATTGTCTATAATAATGTAATTGTAGTGTCATATAGAGTATAAACATGGCATTGTCTATAGTAATAATGTAATTGTAGTGTTATATAAAGTATAAACATGGCAAACTGATTGTTCTTTAGGGCCTCGTCAGCTCCCCTATTATAGACAGAAAGTGTCAAATCAATCGCATTTTTGTCGCGTGTGATTGTTGTTGTTGTTGTTTGTATTTGTTGTTGTTGTTGTGAAACGCACCAACTTGCTGCTATCGTGCCCGGAGTGGCACTTTGGTAATCACTTCGCCAATCAGATCGCAGTCCACAGGAGGTCGCTCTAGCAGAGTAGACACACACGCGTCTCCACGTCCATCAGCGCGATGTCTCTGCCGTCACTGCCGCCACTGCTTCTCCGGTGGTCCTGCGCTGGGATTCGTTGCACGCCACGAAGACGAAGGCGACACTCACACCAGATGATCCCACCACACCCATCACCCAATCCATCACCCTAACCATCCTACCCATCACCCAATCCATCACCCTAACCATCCTACCCATCACCCAATCCATCACCCTAACCATCCTACCCATCACCCAATCCATCACCCTAACCATCCTACCCATCACCCAATCCATCACCCTAACCATCCTACCCATCACCCAATCCATCACCCTAACCATCCTACCCTTCACACAATCCATCACCCTAACCATCCTACCCTTCACACAATCCATCACCCTAACCATCCTACCCTTCACACAATCAATCACCCTAACCATCCTACCCTTCACACAATCCATCACCCTAACCATCCTACCTATCACCCAATCCATCACCCTAACCATCCTACCCATCACCCAATCCATCACCCTAACCATCTTACCCATCCACCCAATCCATCACCTTAACCATCTTACGCATCACCCAACCCATCACTCCATCCATCCCACCCATCACTCCATCCATCCCATCACCCCATCTATCACCCCATCTATCCAACCCATCCATCACCCATCCATCCCACCCATACATCACCCCATCCATCCCACCCATACATCACCCCATCCATCCCACCCATACATCACCCCATCCATCCCACCCATACATCACCCCATCCATCCCACCCATACATCACCCCATCCATCCCACCCATACATCACCCCATCCATCCCACCCATACATCACCCCATCCATCCCACCCATACATCACCCCATCTATCCCACCCATACATCACCCCATCCATCCCACCCATGCATCACCCCATCCATCCCACCCATACATCACCCCATCCATCCCACCCATACATCACCCCATCCATCCCACCCATACATCACCCCATCCATCCCACCCATACATCACCCCATCCATCCCACCCATACATCACCCCATCCATCCCACCCATACATCACCCCATCCATCCCACCCATACATCACCCCATCCATCCCACCCATACATCACCCCATCCATCCCACCCATACATCACCCCATCCATCCCACCCATCACCCTACCCACCACCCCACCCACAACCCCCCCCCCACCCATCATCCCACCCACCATCCCACCCACCATCCCACCCATCATCCCACCCATCATCCCACCCATCATCCCACCCATCATCCCACCGATCACCCCCCCCCCCCCCCCCCCACCATCACCCCATCCATCCCATCACCCCATCCATGCAACCCATCCATCACCCCATCCATCCCATCACCCATCACCCCATCCATCACCCCATCTATCCAACCCATCCATCACCCCATCCATCCCATCACCCCATCCATCCAACCCATCCATCACCCCATCCATCCCATCACCCCATCCATCCAACCCATCCATCACCCCATCCATCCCATCACCCATCACCCCATCCATCACCCCATCCATCCAACCCATCCATCACCCCATCCATCCCACCCATCATCCCACCCATCATCCCACCCATCATCCCACCCATCACCCCCCACCCACACCGCACCAACTTCCACCACGCACGAGGTGACAACCCTCACAATAATTGGCAGGCGGAGTGCAAACGAGGGCCCGAACACAATTCCGCTCACAGCTCCAAATTAACCCCCCCCCACCCACCCACCCACCCCGCTCTCTCCATCTCACCCCCCCCCACACCCCCCCCTCTCACTCTCTCACTACTCAGACGGAGCCTGGAGGCAGCCGAAGCATCAGAGCTACGACCGGGTTAATCACTCCCACCCACCCCCCTCCACCACTCCCAATTTTTATTTCTTTCGTTATCCGAGGCGCTGTAATCACGGACCGCGCCCCAGCACCCCTCTATACCCTGGTCCCCGCTTTGCCTTCGAGAGAGAGAGAGAGAGGTGGGCTGGTTGGCTGGGTAGAGAGGGTCGCAGCAGACAGGCAGCACACCGAGACATTCGTTTTGGTTCGTAGGCGGGGGAATGAGAAGCGATCCCTGGGCCACCCACGCGAGATGGAGGTGCCGGCGGTCGCGGTCGATGAAGATCTTACCGCGGGGTTCGCTTCGCTGATGAGATGGCATTGAGTGAATTAACCTCCGTGGGTTCGTCTGGATTTGAGTGACTGACAGCGTGAGTTGGTGGGTGGGCGAGTGGGTGGGTGGGTGGGCGAGTGGGTGGGTGGGTGAGTGAGTGGTTGAGTGAGTGACTGGTAGGATGAGTAAGTGGATGGCTGAGTGAGTGATTGAGTAGCTGAATGGTTGAGTGAGTGAGTGGCTGGGTGACTGGTAGGGTGAGTGAGTGAGTGGTTAAGTGATTGGGTCGGTGGCTGAGTTAGTGGGTTGCTGAGTGAGTGATTGAGTGAGTGGCTGACTGGTTGAGTGAGTGGCTGAGTGACTGGTAGGGTGAGTGAGTGGTTGAGTGATTGGGTCGGTGGCTGAGTTAGTGGGTTGCTGAGTGAGTGATTGAGTGGCTGACTGGTTGAGTGAGTGGCTGAGTGACTGGTAGGGTGAGTGAGTGGTTGAGTGTTTGGGTCGGTGGCTAAGTTAGTGGGTGACTGAGTGAGTGATTGAGTGGCTGACTGGTTGAGTGAGTGGCTGAGTGACTGGTAGGGTGAGTGAGTGGTTGAGTGTTTGGGTCGGTGGCTAAGTTAGTGGGTGACTGAGTGAGTGATTGAGTGGCTGACTGGTTGAGTGAGTGGCTGAGTGACTGGTAGGGTGAGTGAGTGGTTGAGTGTTTGGGTCGGTGGCTAAGTTAGTGGGTGACTGAGTGAGTGATTGAGTGGCTGACTGGTTGAGTGAGTGGCTGAGTGACTGGTAGGGTGAGTGAGTGGTTGAGTGATTGGGTCGGTGGCTGAGTTAGTGGGTGACTGAGTGAGTGATTGAGTGGCTGACTGGTTGAGTGAGTGGCTGAGTGACTGGTAGGGTGAGTGAGTGGTTGAGTGATTGGGTCGGTGGCTGAGTTAGTGGGTGACTGAGTGAGTGATTGAGTGGCTGACTGGTTGAGTGAGTGGCTGAGTGACTGGTAGGGTGAGTGAGTGGTTGAGTGATTGGGTCGGTGGCTGAGTTAGTGGGTGACTGAGTGAGTGATTGAGTGGCTGACTGGTTGAGTGAGTGGCTGAGTGACTGGTAGGGTGAGTGAGTGGTTGAGTGATTGGGTCGGTGACTGAGTTAGTGGGTGACTGAGTGAGTGATTGAGTGGCTGACTGGTTGAGTGAGTGGCTGAGTGACTGGTAGGGTGAGTGAGTGGTTGAGTGATTGGGTCGGTGGCTAAGTTAGTGGGTGACTGAGTGAGTGATTGAGTGGCTGACTGGTTGAGTGAGTGGCTGAGTGAGTGGCTGGTAGGGTGAGTGAGTGGTTGAGTGTTTGGGTCGGTGGCTAAGTTAGTGGGTGACTGAGTGAGTGATTGAGTGGCTGACTGGTTGAGTGAGTGGCTGAGTGACTGGTAGGGTGAGTGAGTGGTTGAGTGATTGGGTCGGTGGCTGAGTTAGTGGGTTGCTGAGTGAGTGATTGAGTGAGTGGCTGACTGGTTGAGTGAGTAGCTGTATGGCTGACTGGTAGGGTGAGTGAGTGGTTGAGTGATTGGGTCGGTGGCTGAGTTAGTGGGTTGCTGAGTGAGTGATTGAGTGAGTGGCTGACTGGTTGAGTGAGTAGCTGTATGGCTGACTGGTAGGGTGAGTGAGTGGTTGAGTGATTGGGTCGGTGGCTGAGTTAGTGGGTTGCTGAGTGAGTGATTGAGTGGCTGACTGGTTGAGTGAGTGGCTGAGTCAGTGACTGGTTTGGTGAGTGAGTGGTTGAGTGAGTAAGTCGGTGGCTGAGTTAGTGGGTTGCTGAGTGAGTGATTGAGTGGCCGCCTGGCTGATTAAGTGCCTGAGTGAGTGACTGGTAGGGTGAGTGAGTGGTTGAGTAAGTCGGTGGCTGAGTTAGTGGGTGGCTGAGTGAGTGATTGCGTAGCTGTCTGGTTGAGTGAGTGAGTGGCTGAGTAAGTGACTGGTAGGGTGAGTGAGTGGCTGAATGAGTGAGTGGCTGAGTTAGTGGGTGGCTGAGTGAGTGATTGCGTAGCTGTCTGGTTGAGTGAGTGGCTGAGTGAGTGACTGGTAGGGTGAGTGAGTGGCTGAATGAGTGAGTGGCTGAGTGAGTGAGTGGCGGAGTGAGTGAGTGGCTGAGTGAGTGAGTGGCTGAGTGAGTGGCTGAGTGAGTGAGTGGCTGAGTGAGTGAGTGGCTGAGTGAGTGGCTGAGTGAGTGAGTGTCTGAGTGACTGAGTGGCTGAGTGACTGAGTGACTGAGTGACTGAGTGGCTGAGTGACTGAGTGGCTGAGTGAGTGAGTGTCTGAGTGACTGAGTGGCTGAGTGACTGAGTGGCTGCCTGGGCGACTGAGCGAGTCTACGAGTGACTGCAGAAGTGTCTGTCTGACCGCCAATCGGAGTGACGAATTGGCTAAACGACTGAATGTTTGACCGATACGGACAGAAAAAAAGATGGGGAGTGCGGAGAGAGCGAGAGAAGAGATGGAGGAGGGAGATGGAGGAGAGAGATGGAGGAGGGAGATGGAGGAGAGAGATGGAGGAGAGAGATGGAGGAGAGAGATGGAGGAGGGAGATGGAGGAGGGAGATGGAGGAGGGAGATGGAGGAGAGAGATGGAGGAGAGAGATGGAGGAGAGAGATGGAGGAGAGAGATGGAGGAGGGAGATGGAGGAGGGAGATGGAGGAGGGAGATGGAGGAGAGAGATGGAGGAGAGAGATGGAGGAGAGAGATGGCGGAGAGAGATGGAGGAGAGAGATGGAGGAGAGAGATGGAGGAGAGAGATGGAGGAGAGAGATGGAGGAGAGAGATGGAGGAGAGAGATGGAGGAGGGAGATGGAGGAGGGAGATGGAGGAGAGAGATGGAGGAGAGAGATGGAGGAGAGAGATGGAGGAGGGAGATGGAGGAGGGAGATGGAGGAGGGAGATGGAGGAGAGAGATGGAGGAGAGAGATGGAGGAGAGAGATGGAGGAGGGAGATGGAGGAGAGAGATGGAGGAGAGAGATGGAGGAGAGAGATGGAGGAGAGAGATGGAGGAAAGAGATGGAGGAGAGAGATGGAGGAGAGAGATGGAGGAGAGAGATGGAGGAGAGAGATGGAGGAGAGAGATGGAGGAGAGAGATGGAGGAGAGAGATGGAGGAGAAAGATGGAGGAGAGAGATGGAGGAGAGAGATGGAGGAGAGAGATGGAGGAGAGAGATGGAGGAGAGAGATGGAGGAGAGAGATGGAGGAGAGAGATGGAGGAGGGAGATGGAGGAGGGAGATGGAGGAGGGAGATGGAGGAGGGAGATGGAGGAGGGAGATGGAGGAGAGAGATGGAGGAGGGAGATGGAGGAGGGAGATGGAGGAGGGAGATGGAGGAGAGAGATGGAGGAGAGAGATGGAGGAGAGAAATGGAGGAGAGAGATGGAGGAGAGAGATGGAGGAGAGAGATGGAGGAGAGAGATGGAGGAGAGAGATGGAGGAGAGAGATGGAGGAGAGAGATGGAGGAGAGAGATGGAGGAGAGAGATGGAGGAGAGAGATGGAGGACAGAGATGGAGGAGAGAGATGGAGGAGAGAGATGGAGGACAGAGATGGAGGAGAGAGATGGAGGAGAGATGGAGGAGAGAGATGGAGGAGAGAGATGGGGGAGAGAGATGGAGGAGAGAGATGGAGGAGCGAGATGGAGGAGAGAGATGGGGGAGAGAGATGGAGGAGGGAGATGGAGGAGGGAGATGGAGGAGAGAGATGGAGGAGAGAGATGGAGGAGAGAGATGGGGGAGAGAGATGGAGGAGAGAGATGGAGGAGGGAGATGGAGGAGAGAGATGGAGGAAGGAGATGGAGGAGAGAGATGGAGGCAAAAAAAATAATAGAAAACAGGGGGAACACAGACAGAGTAAGGAGAGAAGCGGGGTAGAGAGAGAGGGGGCAGAGAGAGAGAGAGAGGGGGTAGAGAGAGGGGGTAGAGAGAGGAGGTAGAGAGAGAGGGGGTAGAGAGAGAGGGTGGGGGGGTAGAGAGAGAGGGGGGGAAGGGGTAAGAAGGAAAAGAGCAGAGCGTAAAATCTTTCATTTAAAAAGGGGGGGGGGGGGTGGGGGGTGGGGGGCACATAAAGCAAAGCATTGAAAAAATACAAGAGACGAAATGATGAACGAAGCAAAGTCCCGACTATACCCAGCGTCTTCTCAGCATCTTCTTGTTTCCTCTGATGGTAAAGAGAGGGAGAGAGAGAGAGGAGGGAGAGAGGAGAGGGGGAGAGCGAGCGGGGTCGCTCTCTGTGTTCCACCCTGGGGGTGGTGGCGGTGTGGCCGAGGGGTTAATCGCGGCTGGAGCTTGCCTCGTGCCGTGGAGATTTTGGAAAGCGGGAAATTTAAAAACAAAATTATTCGCCACGGGGTAGCGGCGAGATGGGTGGAGGAGGCGGCCCCTCCCCCCCACCTCCTCCCCCCACCCCTCCCCCCCACCCCTCCCCCCCCCACCCCCTCCAGTTCACTCGGGTTAATTCACGGGCCCCGCAACGCACGGAACGGACAGTAGCTACTTCAGAGCCACGCGTGGACTCCTCCACCGGTGAACATTCGACTTACGGACTTTCAGAGGCATACATAACTGACCCTGTCTCGTACGTCCAGTTTGCCTGTCCGGAACGAGAGTCGTGAGTTGACGCGCCCCTCGAGCAATAGATGGCGGTGGTAGCATCTACATCTGTAGAACGTGAAGAACCAGTGGCCATCTACATCTGTAGAACGTGAAGAACCAGTGGCCATCTACATCTGTAGAACGTGAAGAACCAGTGGCATCTACATCTGCAGAACGTGAAGAACCAGTGGCATCTACATCCGCAGAACATGAAGAACCAGTGGCATCTACATCTGTAGAACGTGAAGAACCAGTGGCATCTACATCTGTAGAACGTGAAGAACCAGTGGAATCTACATCTGCAGAACGTGAAGAACCAGTGGCATCTACATCTGCAGAACGTGAAGAACCAGTGGCCATCTACATCTGTAGAACGTGAAGAACCAGTGGCATCTACATCTGCAAAACGTGAAGAACCAGTGGCATCTACATCTGCAGAACGTGAAGAACCAGTGACATCTACATCTGTAGAACGTGAAGAACCAGTGGCATCTACATCTGTAGAACGTGAAGAACCAGTGGCATCTACATATACAGAACGTGAAGAACCAGTGGCATCTACATCTGTAGAACGTGAAGAACCAGTGGGCATCTACATCTGTAGAACGTGAAGAACCAGTGGCATCTACATATACAGAACGTGAAGAACCAGTGGCATCTACATCTACAGAACGTGAAGAACCAGTGACATCTACATCTACAGAACGTGAAGAACCAGTGGCATCTACATCTGTAGAACGTGAAGAGCCAGTGGCATCTACATCTGCAGAACGTGAAGAACCAGTGGCATCTACATCTGCAAAACGTGAAGAACCAGTGGCAACTACATCTGTAGAACGTGAAGAACCAGTGGCATCTACATCTGTAGAACGTGAAGAACCAGTGGCCATCTACATCTACAGAACGTGAAGAACCAGTGGCATCTACATCTGTAGAACGTGAAGAACCAGTGGGCATCTACATCTGTAGAACGTGAAGAACCAGTGGCATCTACATATACAGAACGTGAAGAACCAGTGGCATCTACATCTGTAGAACGTGAAGAACCAGTGGGCATCTACATCTGTAGAACGTGAAGAACCAGTGGCATCTACATATACAGAACGTGAAGAACCAGTGGCATCTACATCTACAGAACGTGAAGAACCAGTGACATCTACATCTACAGAACGTGAAGAACCAGTGGCATCTACATCTGTAGAACGTGAAGAGCCAGTGGCATCTACATCTGCAGAACGTGAAGAACCAGTGGCATCTACATCTGCAAAACGTGAAGAACCAGTGGCAACTACATCTGTAGAACGTGAAGAACCAGTGGCCATCTACATCTGTAGAACGTGAAGAACCAGTGGCATCTACATCTGCAGAACTAGAACGTGAAGAACCAGTGGCATCTACATCTGCAGAACGTGAAGAACCAGTGGCCATCTACAACTACAGAACGTGAAGAACCAGTGGCATCTACATCTGTAGAACGTGAAGAACCAGTGGGATCTACATCTGCAGAACGTGAAGAACCAGTGGGATCTACATCTGCAGAACGTAAAGAACCAGTGGCAACTACATCTGTAGAACGTGAAGAACCAGTGGCATCGACATCTGTAGAACGTGAAGAACCAGTGGCATCTACATCTGTGAACGTGAAGAACCAGTGGCCATCTACATCTGTAGAACGTGAAGAACCAGTGGCATCTACATCTGCAGAACGTGAAGAACCAGTGGCATCTACATCTGTAGAACGTGAAGAACCAGTGGGCATCTACATCTGTAGAACGTGAAGAACCAGTGGCCATCTACATCTGTAGAACGTGAAGAACCAGTGGCATCTACATCTGCAGAACGTGAAGAACCAGTGGTATCTACATCTGCAGAACGTGAAGAACCAGTGGGCATCTACATCTGTAGAACGTGAAGAACCAGTGGCATCTACATCTGCAAAACGTGAAGAACCAGTGGCATCTACATCTGCAGAACGTGAAGAACCAGTGGCATCTACATCTGTAGAACGTGAAGAACCAGTGGCCATCTACATCTGTAGAACATGAAGAACCAGTGGCATCTACATCTGTAGAGCGTGAAGAACCAGTGGCATCTACATCTGTAGAACGTGAAGAACCAGTGGCCATCTACATCTGAAAAACGTGAAGAACCAGTGGCATCTACATCTGCAGAACGTGAAGAACCAGTGGCATCTACATCTGTAGAACGTGAAGAACCAGTGGCATCTACAACTACAGAACATGAAGAACCAGTGGCATCTACATCTGTAGAACGTGAAGAACCAGTGGCATCTACATCTGTACAAGACGATGAACGAATGACATCTACATCTGCAGAACGTGAAGAACCAGTGGCATCTACATCTGCAGAACGTGAAGAACCAGTGGCATCTACATATGCAGAACGTGAAGAACCAGTGGCATCTACATCTGCAGAACGTGAAGAACCAGTGGCATCTACATCTGTAGAACGTGAAGAACCAGTGGCATCTACAACTACAGAACGTGAAGAACCAGTGACATCTACATCTACAGAACGTGAAGAACCAGTGGCATCTACATCTGCAGAACGTGAAGAACCAGGGGCATCTACATCTACAGAACGTGAAGAACCAGTGGCATCTACATCTGCAGAACGTGAAGAACCAGTGACATCTACATCTGCAGAACGTGAAGAACCAGTGGGATCTACATCTGCAGAACGTGAAGAACCAGTGGCATCTACATCTACAGAACGTGAAGAACCAGTGGCATCTACATCTGCAGAACGTGAAGAACCAGTGGCATCTACATCTGCAGAACGTGAAGAACCAGGGGCATCTACATCTACAGAACGTGAAGAACCAGTGGCATCTACATCTGCAGAACGTGAAGAACCAGTGACATCTACATCTGTAGAACGTGAAGAACCAGTGGCATCTACATCTGCAGAACGTGAAGAACCAGTGGCATCTACATCTGCAGAACGTGAAGAACCACTGGCATCTACATCTGTAGAACGTGAAGAACCAGTGGCATCTACATCTGTAGAACGTGAAGAACCAGTGGCATCTACAACTACAGAACGTGAAGAACCAGTGACATCTACATCTACAGAACGTGAAGAACCAGTGGCATCTACATCTACAGGAGATTATAAAACTTTTAAAGCCATTCTCCGTGTTTAGTGTACATGCCGTACAACACGTTTGGAATCGGCCGGAGTAAAGTTGGACTTACGAACAAATCGACTTACGAACACAGACCTCTGGAACCTAACTCGTTCGTATGTAGAGGAGTCCCTGCAGTGGATGAATCCGAAGAGCTATAAAGCTCTTTCGCCCCGCAGATTTTCAGTTTGGGGTCATCGCAGACTCCTCCGCAAGGCGTCCCGTGGCGGAGAGGGGGAGCGGGGGAGAGGGGGAGAGGGGCGTGGATTTTCTCGGCTCAAACTCGACCCCGCGTTCGTGAGCTCCCAGACGGGAACGGCAGGGGGAGAGGCAGGGGGGAGAGGCAGGGGAGAGAGGGGAGAGGAGGGTTAGAGAGAGGGGAGAGGCAGGGGAGAGAGGCAGGGGAGAGAGGGGAGAGGGGGGTTAGAGAGCGGGGAGAGGCAGGGGAGAAGAGAGGCAGGGGAGAGAGGCAGGGGGAGAGAGATGTTGTTGGGGAGTGAGAGTGAGTGAGTGAGTTAATGGGTGGTTCAGTGAGTGTGTCTATATGAATGAGTGAGTGTGTGAATGAGTGTGTGAGTGTGTGAGTGAGTGGGTGTGTCAATGAGTGTATGTATTAGTGTTTCAATTAGTGTGTTAGTGAGTGAGTGTGTGTCTGAGTGTGTGAGTGTGTATGTCAGTAAGTGTGTGAGTGTGTGTGTCAAATAGTGTTGTGGGGAGCGGTAGTGTAGTGGTTAGCACGCTGCGTTATGAACCTGGCGACCCGGGTTCGATTCCCGCTCACGGCCAACAGAAGTGACGATTATCTGAACCGGTCCTGGGCCTCCCCTAGGTCGACTCAGCCTCAAATGAGTACCTGGTGCGGTGTGTAAACATCGCCACTGGGGAGACAAAGGCGGTCGGGCGTGGTGGTGGCCACCCACCCCCTCGTGTACCGTTCCGGCCTTCATAGGTGCTCGCTAACAGCACTTGCCCCTACAGTCTGTTAAGGCTACACAGCGGATCTTTGTCTTTGTCTTTGTCAATAAGTGTTTTATTGAGTGAGTGTGTGAGTGTGTGAGTGTGCGTCTGAGTGTGTGTGAGTGTGTGAGTGAGTGTGTGTGTGTAACAACTAAGCTTGTGCCGGAGGCCCCGGGGGGCCAGGCGTCTATGACGTCTCCTGGCCAAACCCCAATTGGCGGAGCCAGGAGATTGAATACCTACCCTCGGGGCTACTCCAGAAACAACGAAAAGCCACTACGGTTGGCCACGTGGAATGTTCGAACGCTCACTGCAGAGGAGAGGCTGCCACTCCTCTGTCGGGAGCTGGACCGGTACCGCCTGGATCTATGCGGCATTCAGGAGGTCCGGTGGACCGGCTCTGGCTCCTGCCACCATGAGGGGTGGACAGTCCTCTACTCGGGGCAGCAGACTGCCAAACAACAGGGTGTGGGTCTTCTTTTGAACAAAAGAATGAAGGGGGCGTGGGAGCGTGGCGGTGAGGTGTGGGAAGCTGTAAGCCCCAGGCTACTTTGGGCTCGCCTTCCCATCAACCGGAGGCGAGGAATGGTGGTCGTGGTTACTTATGCCCCCACCGAAGATGAACATCCGTGGAGGGATGCAGGCAAAGCCGATGAGTCAGATGCCTTCTATGACCTCCTGTCACAGGTGCTGGCTAAAGTGGCCCCTCGGGATAGAGTCATCATGTTGGGTGACTTCAATGCCCGAGTTGGTCATGATACTGGCACCTGGCCTGGAGTGATTGGAGGGCATGGGCCAGATCAGCTCAATAACAACGGTAGGAGGCTGCTAGATTTTTGTGCAGCCCATGGGCTTGTAATTACCAACACGCTGTTCCGGCATCGGCGCATCCACACAACATCATGGATGCATGCCGGGTCCAAGCAAGAACATCTGCTGGACTACATAGTGACGGACCAGCGAATGCGAGCCCATGTCCTTGACACCAGGACCTACCGTGGAGCTGATCTGCCCTCTGACCATCGACTAGTCATCTGTAAGATGCGCCTGCCATTCTTCCACTCCGGTGGTGGGTGTACACCCAGGACCCCATTCCAACCTAAAGTGGCCTGGTCTCAGTTATCTGATGAAAGTTGCAAACGAGAATTTCATCATCGCTTGCGGCTGGGATTGGCATCGTCCCCGACTCCTCCTGATGTCGAGGGTAAATGGGCGAGGTTTAGGACTGTGACTCATGCAGCTGCAATGGCTGCTTTGGGTACGCGGTCCAGACCTCCCCAGACACCCTGGATGACAGAGGAGTTGTTCACGATGGTTGAGAAAAAGCGACAGGCCCACTGTCATCGGCTACAGAGTCCCACGTCAGAGAATGAGGAGGCTTACCGCAGCCTTCGCTCGGAGGTTCGGAGAGCCGTGAGGCGCTGCAAGGATGGGTGGTGGTCGCGGGTTGCTGAGGAGATGGAGTCTGCCTCAGTGGCCCGTGATCACAAATCTCTATTTAACTCCATCAAAAAAGTAACCTGCAGCGCCACACCTATTACCATCATTAGAGGAAAAAACGGCGATCCAATTTCCGACCCCCAGGAACAGGTTCGCAGATTTGCTGAGCATTTCTGTGAGGTCCTGGGGGAGGGAAAATCCCTCAGCCAGGAAAACATCGTGGCACAAAGTGAGGATGACCCTGCTGAGGCTGCGGTGCCTCAAATATTGGATGAAGTCACCCCCTGTGAGCGGCTGGCTGAGGTGCCATCTGCTGAGGAAGTATTGAAGGCGATCCGGAGTCTGAGACCAGGAAAGGCAGCGGGCAGAGATGATCTTCCAAGCGAAATGCTGAGGGAGGGTGGCGTTTGTGCACAGACTGCCCTATATGACATCATAACAACAGTCTGGACCACTGGACGGGTTCCGCAGGATTGGAAGGATGCCCTGGTGGTCCCCCTTTTTAAGAAGGGGGACCGCACAGACTGTAACAACTACAGGGGCATCTCACTCCTCAGTGTGCCGGGAAAGGTCCTGGCAAGGATTATTCAGCATCGCCTTGCCAGGCACGCTGAGGAGAGGCTTGCGGAGCCCCAATGCGGTTTCAGGAAAGGGCGGTCCTGCACAGATGCCATATTTTCTGTCCGTCTGCTACAGCAGAGGTGTAGGGAATTCCAACAAGACCTACATCTCTGCTTTATTGACCTGGTCAAGGCCTATGATACCATCAGTAGGCCTGGGCTCTGGGTCGTTCTTCGTGCTTTTGGAGTACCTGACCCTCTGCTCACGATCATTAAGGACCTTCATGATGGTGAGCGGGCCCGGGTAAAACTACGTGGCCGGGAGTCAGAGCCATTCCCTGTACACCTTGGGGTGCGACAGGGATGTCCTCTGGCTCCCACATTATTTAACATCTATTTTGACCACGTAGTTCGTGAAGCCTTCAATAGCTGTACCGGGGGAATCTCCATATGGTACAGATATAATGGGAGGCTAATCGATGCCCGGGTGCGGTCAAGGGATGGCTCCCTATTGCTCAACCACGTTATGTATGCTGATGACTTGGTAATAGCTGCTCAGTCAGAGGAGGAGTTGGAGACGCTGCTGCTGAGACTGGAGCGTGCCACTAAGAGGTGGGGCCTTACCATCAGCCCCACCAAAACCAAGCACCTGCCTGGGTATTTTGTACCATCGGACACTCCACCCCCACAACTCCCAATCGGTGATGGGGCAGTTGTGGAGAGAGTGGAGAGTTTCCCATACCTGGGCAGTGTGCTTATGACTGGCACCAGTTTAACAGCAGAGGTCTCACTCCGAATCAGTCGAGCGGCAATATCTTTTCATCGGTTGCGTAACGCTGTGTGGAAGCTACCTGGTCTGTCGCTCCGCACTAAGCTTCAGGTCTTCTCGGCCACGGTCATTCCCTCCCTTCTCTACGCTTGCGAAACGTGGACCCCCCTAATGGAACATCTTCGCCGGTTAGAAACATTTAGGCTGGCCTGCCTACGATCCATCCTGGGTTTAACCAGACTGGATTGTGTGAGGAGCTCACAAATCCTTGAAAGATCTGGGCAGGGTCCCATCGGTGAGCTCCTCCGGCAGGCAAGGCTGCGATGGCTGGGTCATGTAGCCCGCATGCCCAGCCACCGCATGCCGAAACAGCTTTTGTTTGGCCGGATTGAGGGGGCTAAGCGGGCGCGGCACGGGCTAGAGAAGAGATGGAGTGATGTGGTACAGGAGGACGTGGAGCTGAGTGGACTTGCCGATGACTGGTACCAGCGGTGTCAAGATCGGCCTCTGTGGAGGAGGCTCGTGAAGGATGCTACTGGGCAGTTGGAGGCAGTCGCCCTCCAACAACAACGGAGGGCGGAGGAGCGACGCTCACAACAGCGAGCGGAGCGCCGGGTGGCTAAAGCACAGCAGGTTGGCACAGTAGGGGGCACAGGTGGTGCATCAGCCAGTCATCTCAGTCAGTCGACCCGTGGCACCTGGGTCTGCCCCGTGACCTCCTGCCAGCGGGCGTTCGACACTTCACGTGGCCTCAGGGTGCATATAGCCTGGCACAAGCGTCGTGGTGACGTCACCGCCACTTAGTGGCGAATGGCGGTTGTTGTTGTTGTTGTTGTGTGTCAGTAAGTGTGTGCGTGAGTGTACAGGAAGTGCAGGAGGAAGTACTGAAGGCGATCCAGAGTCTGAGACCAGTAAAGGCACCGGGCAGAGATGATCTCCCAAGCGAAATGCTGAGGGAGGGTGGCGTTTGTGCGCAGACTGCCCTACATGACATCATAACAACGGTCTAGACCACTGGACGGGTTCCGCAGGATTGGAAGGATGTCCTGGTGGTCTCCCTCTTTAAGAAGGGGGCCCACACAGACTGTAACAACTGCAGGGGCATCTCACTCCTCAGTGTGCCGGGAAAGGTCCTGGCAAGGATTATTCAACATCGCCTTGCCAGGCACGCTGAGGAGAGGCTTGTGGAGCCCCAATGCGGTTTCAGGAAAGGGCGGTCCTGTACAGATGCCATATTTTCTGTCCTTCTGCTACAGCAGAGGTGTAGGGAATTCCAGCAAGACCTACATCTCTGCTTTATTGACCTGGTCAAGGCCTATGATACCATCAGTAGGCCTGGGCTCTGGGTCGTTCTTCGTGCTTTTGGAGTAGTACCTGACTCTTTGCTCACGATCATTAAGGACCTTCATGATGGTGAGCGGGCCCGGGTAAAACTACGTGGCCGGGAGTCAGAGCCATTCCCTGTACACCTTGGGGTGCGACAGGGATGTCCTCTGGCTCCCACATTATCTAACATCTATTTCGACTACGTAGTTCATGAAGCCGTCGATGGCTGTACCGGAGGAATTTCCATTTGGTACAGTTACAATGGAAGGCTGATTGATACCCGGTTGCGGTCAAGGGATGGCTCCCTATTGCTCAACCACGTTATGTATGCCGATGATTTGGTAATAGCTGCTCATTCAGAGGAGTTGGAGACGCTGCTACTGAACCTGGAACGTGCCACTAAGAGATGGGGCCTTACCATCAGCCCCAACAAAACTAAGCACCTGCCTGGGTATTTTGTACCGTCGGACACTCCACCCCCACAACTCCCAATTGGCGATGGGCCAGTTGTGGAGAGTGTGGAGAGTTTCCCATACCTGGGCAATGTGCTCATGACTGGCTCCAGTTTAACAGCAGTCTCACTCCGAATAAGTCAAACGGCAATATCTTTTCAACGGTTGCGTAACGCTGTGTGGAAGCTGCCTGGTCTGTCGCTCCACACTAAGCTTCAGGTCTTCTCGGCCACGATCATTCCCTCCCTTCTCTACGCTTGCGAAACGTGGACCCTCCTAATAGAACATCTTCATCGGTTGGAAACATTTAGGCTGGCCTGCCTTCGATCCATCCTGGGTTTAACCAGGCTGGATTGTGTGCGGAGCTCACAAATCTTTGAAAGATCTGGGCAAGGTCCCATCGGTGAGCTCCTCCGGCAGGCAAGGCTGCGATGGATGGGTCATGTAGCCCGCATGCCCAGCCACCGCATGACTAAACAGCTTTTGTTCGGCCGGATCGAGGGAGCAGAACGGGCATGGCACGGGCTAGAGAAGAGATGGAGTGATGTGGTACAGAAGTACGTGGAGCTGAGTGGACTTGCCGATGACCGGTACCAGCTGTGTCAAGATCGGCCTCTGTGGAGGAGGCTCGTGAAGGACGCTACTGGGCAGTTGGAGGCAGTCGCCCTCCAACAACAACGGAGGGCGGAGGAGCGACCCTCACAACAACGAGCGCAGCGCCGGGTGGCTAAAGCACAGCAGGTTGGCACAGTAGGGGGCACAGGTGGTGCATCAGCCACTCATCTCAGTCAGTCGACCCGTGGCACCTGGGTCTGCCCCGTGACCTCCTGCCAGCGGGCGTTCGACGCTGCACGTGGCCTCAACGTGCACCTAGCCTGGCACAGGCGTCGTGATGACGTCAACGCCACTAAGTGGTGAATGGCGGTTGTTGTTGTGTGTGATTAAGTGTGTGGGGAGCGGTGGCGCAGTAGTTAGCGCGCTGTGCTGTGAACCCGGCGACCCAAGTTCGATTCCCACTCACGGCCAACACCGCTGACGATTTTCAGAACCGGTCCTGGGCCTCACCTAGGTCCCTGGTGTAGCGGTGGTGTAGTAGACATCGCCACTGGGGAGACAAAGACGGCCGGGCGTGGTTGCTGGCCACCCACTCCCTCGTGTGCCGCATCGGCGGTGCTACTGCTGCGCTAACCGCTGCACCACCGCTCCCACCAGACACACACCGCACAGCGGAGCGGGATGTTCATGTCGCCAGGTTCAGCCCCCCCCCACTACACCCCCACAGTGCCCACAGCTCCCCCTAGCCCCCCCCTAGCCCCCCACCAAACTTGATGATCCCCCCACCCACCCAGCCCCCCCCAGCCCCCCCTAGCCCCCCACCAAAGTTGATGACCCCGCCCAGCCCCCCCTAGCCCCCCACCAAAGTTGATGACCCCGCCCAGCCCCCCCTAGCCCCCCACCAAAGTTGATGACCCCGCCCAGCCCCCCCTAGCCCCCCACCAAACTTGATGACCCCGCCCAGCCCCCCCTAGCCGCTCCCCCACGAGCCCCCACCAATCTTGATGACTCCCCCCCCACCCAGCCCTAGCCCCCCCCCCCCCCCCCCCCAGCGCGTGCCACCCGCCGAGCCCCACAAGCGACGCTGATTGGCTCCCGCAGGCTCCGGGTGATTGTGAAGAGGCAGCACAAAGGCGAAGGTGCCACCTGAACCCCGGGTAGCCTCAACATAATTAGGGGGCAAGTGCGGGTGACGGCACGTCCATGGGGCGGGGTTTTGGGCCAGCACCACCACCACCACGCCCGGCCGCCTTTGTCTCCCCAGTGGCGATGTTTACTACACACTGAAAAAGATCCCCCGTGTAGCCTTTGACAAGCTGTTGTGGCAAGTGCTGCTAGCGAGCTGCAGGCGCTGTGGCAGGACCACGCACGGCCGCCTTTGATTGAAGGACAAACACACACACAGACAAACACAAACACACACACAGACACACACAGACACACACACACAGACAGACACACAAACACACACACACAGATAGACACACACAGACACACACAGACAGACACACACAAACACAGACACAGACAGACACACACACAGATAGACAGACAGACACACACACAGACAGAAAAACACACAGATAGACAGAAACACAGACACACACACAGACACACACACAGACACATACACAGACACAACAGCCGCCATTCGCCACTAAGTGGCGGTGACGACACCACGACGCCTGTGCCAGGCTAGGTGCACGTTGAGGCCACGTGAAGTGTCGAACGCCCGCTGGCAGGAGGTCACGGGGCAGACCCAGGTGCCACGGGTCGACTGACTGAGATGAGTGGCTGATGCACCACCTGTGCCCCCTACTGTGCCAACCTGCTGTGCTTTAGCCACCCGGCGCTCCACTCGTTGTGAGCGTCGCTCCTCCGCCCTCCGTTGTTGTTGGAGGGCGACTGCCTCCAACTGCCCAGCAGCGTCCTTCACGAGCCTCCTCCACAGAGGCCGATCTTGACACAGCTGGGCTGGGCGGGGTCATCAAGTTTGGTGGGGGGCTAGGGGGGGCTGGGCGGGGTCATTAAGTTTGGTGGGGGGCTAGGGGGGGCTGGGCGGGGTCATCAAGTTTGGTGGGGGGCTAGGGGGGCTGGGTGGGGTCATCAAGTTTGGTGGGGGGCTAGGGGGGGCTGACGTCCTTCACGAGCCTCCTCCACAGAGGCCGATCTTGACACCGCTGGTACCAGTCATCGGCAAGTCCACTCAGCTCCACGTCCTCCTGTACCACATCACTCCATCTCTTCTCTAGCCCGTGCCGCGCCCGCTTAGCCCCCTCGATCCGGCCGAACAAAAGCTGTTTCGGCATGCGGTGGCTGGGCATGCGGGCTACATGACCCAGCCATCGCAGCCTTGCCCGCCGGAGGAGCTCACCGATGGGACTTTGTCCAGATCTTTCAAGGATTTGTGAGCTCCTCACACAAACCAGCCTGGTTAAATATATAATGGATCGTAGGCAGGCCAGCCTAAACGTTTCTAACCGGTGAAGATGTCCCAAGCGTAGAATAGGGAGGGAATGACTGTGGCCGAGAAGACCTGAAGCTTCGTGCGGAGCAACAGACCAGGAAGCTTCCACACAGCGTTATGCACTGCGGAACCCGTCCAGTGGTCCAGACTGTTGTTATGATGTGTTGTAGGGCAGTCTGTGCACAAACGCCACCCTCGCTCAGCATTTCGCCTGGGAGATCATCTCTGCCCGGTGCCTTGCCTGGTCTCAGACTCCGGATCGCCTTCAGTACTTCCTCAACAGATGGCACCTCAGCCAGCCACTCACAGGGGGTGGCTTCTTCTGGTGTCAAGGACATGGGCCCGCATCCGCTGTTCTGTTACATTGTAGTCCTGCACAGATGGACTTGCTGTTGTGTGGGTGCGCTGATGCCAAAACAGCGTGTTGGTAATTACAAGCCCATGCACACAAATCTAGCAGCCTCCTGCCGTTGTTATTCAGCTGATCTGGCCCATGCCCTCCAATCACTCCAGACCAGGTGCCAGCATCATGACCAACTCGGGCACTGAAGTCACCCAACATGATGACTCTATCCCGAGGGGCCACTTTAGCCAGCACCTTTGACAGGAGGTCATAGAAGGCATCTGACTCATCGGCCTTGCCTGCATCCCTCCAACGGATGTTCGTCTTCGGTGGGGGCATAAGTAACCACGACCACCATTCCTCGCCTCCGGTTGATGGGAAGGTGAGCCCAAAGTAGCCTGGGGCTTACAGCTTCCCACACCTCACCGCCACGCTCCCACGCCTCCTTCATTCTTTTGTTCAAAAGAAGACCCACACCCTGTTGTTTGGCAGTCTGCTGCCCCGAGTAGAGTTCTATCCACCCCTCATGGTGGCAGGAGCCAGAACCGGTCCACCGGACCTCCTGAATACCACAGAGATCCAGATCCCGACAGAGGAGTGGCAGCCTTTCTCTTCCGCAGTGACCATTCGAATATTCCACGTGGCCACCCGCAGTGGCTTTTTGCTATTTCTGGAGGATCCCGAGGGTAACAATTTCATCTCCTGGCTCCGCCAAATGGGGTTTGGCCAGGAGAGGTCATAGACGCCTGTCCCCCCGGGGGCCTCCGGCACAAGCTTAGTTGAATATTTATTCGTGGTTTAGTTGCAATTAGTTGAAGGTGGAGGGGTTACCAGCGCCTCGCACAGACACACGCAGACATCACACAAAGACATCACACAAAGACATCACACACAGCCATGACACACAGACGCACATACAGACATCGCACATACATCACTCAGACACAGACACACAAAGACAATGATCCCCCGTATAGCCTTAACGGCTTGTGCTGTTAGCGAGCACCTATTAAGGCCGGCACGGCACCCGAGGAGGTGGGTGGCCAACACCACGCCCGACAGACACACATCACACAGATATAGGCACACACATCACACAGACACACACAAACACTCACAAATACACAGGCACACACAGAGACAAACACACACAGACACACACACAGAGACCAACACACACACACACAAAGACCAACACACACAGACACACACAGAGACCAACACACACAGACACACACAGAGACCAACACACACAGACACACACAGAGACCAACACACACAGACACACACAGAGACCAACACACACAGACACACACAGAGACCAACACACACAGACACACAAAGAGACCAACACACACAGACACACATGCAGAGACCAACACACACAGACACACACAGAGACCAACACACACAGACACACACAGAGACCAACACACACAGACACACACAGAGACCAACACACACAGACACACACAGAGACCAACACACACAGACACACACAGAGACCAACACACACAGACACACACAGAGACCAACACACACAGACACACACAGAGACCAACACACACAGACACACACAGAGACCAACACACACAGACACACACACAGACCAACACACACAGACACACACACAGAGACCAACACACACACGCACAAAGACCAACACACACAGACACACACAGAGACCAACACACACAGACACACACAGAGACCAACACACACAGACACACACAGAGACCAACACACACAGACACACACACAGAGACCAACACACACAGACACACACAGAGACCAATACACACAGAGACACACACAGAGACCAACACACACGGACACACACAGAGACCAACACACACACACACAGACCAACACACACAAACACACACAGAGACCAACACACACAGACACACACAGAGACCAACACACATAGACACACACACAGACCAACACACACAGACACACACAGAGACCAACACACACAGACACACACAGAGACCAACACACACAGACACACACAGAGACCAACACACACAGACACACAAAGAGACCAACACACACAGACACACATGCAGAGACCAACACACACAGACACACACAGAGACCAACACACACAGACACACACAGAGACCAACACACACAGACACACACAGAGACCAACACACACAGAGACACACACAGAGACCAACACACACGGACACACACAGAGACCAACACACACACACAGACCAACACACACAAACACACACAGAGACCAACACACACAGACACACACAGAGACCAACACACACAGACACACACACAGACCAACACACACAGACACACACACAGAGACCAACACACACACGCACAAAGACCAACACACACAGACACACACAGAGACCAACACACACAGACACACACAGAGACCAACACACACAGACACACACAGAGACCAACACACACAGACACACACACAGAGACCAACACACACAGACACACACAGAGACCAACACACACAGAGACACACACAGAGACCAACACACACGGACACACACAGAGACCAACACACACACACAGACCAACACACACAAACACACACAGAGACCAACACACACAGACACACACAGAGACCAACACACATAGACACACACACAGACCAACACACACAGACACACACAGAGACCAACACACACAGACACACACACAGAGACCAACACACACAGACACACACAGAGACCAACACACACAGACACACACAGACACACAGAGACACACACAGAGACCAACACACACGGACACACACAGAGACCAACACACACAGACACACACACAGACACACACACAGACACACACAGAGACCAACACACACAGACACACACACAGACACACACACAGACACACACAGAAACACACACAGAGACCAACACACACAGACACACACAGACACACACACAGACACACACACAGACACACACACAGACACACAGACATCACTGCCACGTGCGTCTCCAGGCATTGAGAGCTCCTTCACAGACTCGCGCACAAAGCGGACATCGTGAGCCTCGCGACAGAACAAAGCCGCGTGTCACACGCAGAGGCGCCTTCACCACCACCACAACCATCACCACCACCACCAAAACCATCATCTTCACTATCCTCATCACCACCACAACCACCACCAAAGACAAAGATTCCCCGTGTAGCCTTAACAGACTGTAGGGGCAAGTGCTGATAGCGAGCAGCACCTGTGAAGGCCGGCACGGCACACGAGGGGGTGGGTGGCCAGCACCACGCCCGGCCGCCTTTGTCTCCCCAGTGGCGATGTTTACTACACACAGCACCAGGTACTCATTTGAGGCTGAGTCCAACTATGGGAGGCCCAGGACCGGATCAGATAATCGTCACCGCCAGTGTTGGCCCTGAGCGGGAATCGAACTCGGATCGCCAGGTTCGTAAAGCAGCGTAGCGCTAACCACTGCACCACCGCTCCCCGCCACAACCACCAGCACCCACACCACCACCACCACCACCAATGGGTCGACTGACTGAGATGATTTACCGATGCACCACCACCTGTGCCCCCTACTGTGCCAACTTGCTGTGTTTTAGCCGCCCGGCGCTCCGCTCGTTGTTGTGAGCGTCGCTCCTCCGCCTTCCGTTGTTGCTGGAGGGCGACTACCTCCAACTACCCAGCAGCAGCAGCGTCCTTCACGAGCCTCCTCCTCCACATAGGCAAGTCCACACAGCTCCACATTTTCCTGTACCGCATCAGCTCCATCGCTTCTCTATCTCCATCTCTTCGCCCGTGTCACTCACTCACGCACTCACTCACCCACCCACTCACACACACACTCACTCACCTACTCACCCACACACACTCACCTACTCACCCACCGACTCACTCACTCACCCGCTCAGCCATCAGCTCCATCTCTTCTCCAGCCCGTGCCGTGCCAGCCTAGCCCCTCAATGCGGCCAAACAGAAGCTGCTGGGCCATGCGGTGGCTGCTGGCCATGCGGTGGCTACGTGACCCAGCCAACGCAGCCTCGCCTGGCCGGGAGGAGCTCACCGATGGGACTGTGTCCAGATCTTTCAATAATTTCTGAGCTCCTCACACAATCCAGCCTGGTTAAACCCAGGATGGATCGTAGGCAGGCCAGCCTAAATGTTTCCAACCGGCGAAGATGTTCCATTAGGGGGGGGGGGGGGGGGTCCACGTTTCGCAAGCGTAGAGAAGGGAGGAAATGACCGTGGCAGAGAAGACCTGAAGCTTCGTGCGGAGCGACAGACCAGGTAGCTTCCACACAGCGTTACGCAACCGATGAAAAGATAATACCGCTCGACTGATTCGGAGTGAGACCTCTGCTGTTAAACCGGAGCCGGTCATGAGCATACTGGGTATAGCGCTGCAGGTTACTTTTTGATGGAGTTAAAGAGCAATTTGTGATTGCGGGCCACTGAGGCAGACTCCATCTCCTCAGCAACCCGCGACCACCACCCATCCTTGCAGCGCCTCACGGCTCTCCGAACCTCCGAGCAAAGGCTGCGATAAGCCTCCTCATGTTCTACCATGGAAATGCTGTAGACGATGAGAGTGGGCCTGTCGCTTTTTCTCAGCCAGCCTGAACACCTCTGTCAGCCAGGGTCTCTGGAGAGGTCAGCCCCAAGTATTGTACTGAAGAAGCTTGATTCCATCTATCACTCGGCCTTAAGATTTACATTGAACTGCCCATATAGGACTCACCAGTGTGATCTCTACATTGGGTCAAACTTAACATCTCTTAATGTTCGACGGCTTGTGCACCAGATCTTATTTATTCACGATGTGCTTACAAAAAAATCCGCAGACTACCTACTGGATCTCCTCTCTGTTTCAAAGAACAAATTTGACCTCAGGTCTTCGCTCATTAACCAGCTTCACATTCCCTATTGCCGTACAAAAACTGGAGGAAGGGCCTTTGCTATTCATGCCCCCAGGATCTGGAATGCTATTGGCAATAAACTGCAACTTGAATCGCTACCAATGAGATCTTCACTCAGAACTGCTCTAGAGGAGTTGTACACCCCTAGCTGCCACTGCTATTCATTGGCGTAAAATAAAATAAAATGTTTCGCTCCGGATGACGCTGCAAAGTATTATTCTGTATTTTGATTTAGCGTGCTGATCTTAAAGGTGCATTGAAAAATTTGATACTCCGACCGATGCTTCTGTTGTTGTGGAGTAACTCATGCAGCCAGCTATGGCTCTAGGATTTGGTGTTACATGTTATTTATGTAGTTCATTGTAAAAATTCGGTCACAGTCCCTGTGATCACTGTTACGTTGCAATTATGGCTTTATTTTTTGTTGATTTGGAAAACGTTTTTTGGTTTGGACATGGTTTACTTTGTTGTAGTACGGAGTTAGACTGATGGCCTTAATCTAAGTTTTATTGTGGTTGTTGTTGTTTGACTTGCAGCCCACTGGGATTTTTTGCACACAGTGTTGGTGGTGTACGGTGATTTTTTCAGGAATATTTTAGCTGTCTTTTTTTGTCCATGGATTTTCTGTTTTGCACAGTCAACACAAAGTCACTTTAAGATGTTTTTCTTGTTCGTGTTTTTGTTCTTTTGTTTGTTGTGGTTGCACCAGATTCAAGAGCCGAATGGCTCACAGGGCTATACCAAAAATAAAGTGAAACTGAAAACTGGACCGCGTACCCAAAGCAGCCAATGCAGCTGCATGAGTCACAGTCCTAAACCTCGCCCATTTACCCTCGACATTAGGAGGAGTGGGGGACGATGCCAACCCCAGCCGCAAGCGATGATGAAATTCTCGTTTGCAACTTGCATCAGCTGACGGAGACCAGGCCACTGTGGGTTTGAATGGGGTCCTGGGTGTACACCCACCACCGGAGTGGAAGAATGGCAGGCGCATCTTACAGATGACTAGTCGATGGTCAGTGGGCAGATCAGCTCCACGGTAGGTCCTGGTGTCAAGAACTTGGTGGTGGTCGTGTTGGTGGTGGATGGTGGTGGTCGTGTTGGTGGTGGTCGTGTTGGTGGTGGTGTTGGTGGTGGATGGTGGTGGTCGTGTTGGTGGTGGTCGTGTTGGTGCTGGTGGATGGTGGTGGATGGTGGTCGTGTTGGTGGTGGTGGTGTTGGTGGATGGTGATCGTGTTGGTCGTGGTGGTGTTGGTGGTGGTGGTCGTGGTGGTGTTGGTGGTGGTCGTGTTGGTGGTCGTGTTGGTGGTGGTGGTGGTCGTGTTGGGGGTGGTGGATGGTGGTCGTGTTGGTGGTCGTGTTGGTGGTCGTGTAGGTGGTGGTGGTCGTGTTGGTGGTGGTCGTGTTGGTGGTGGTGGATGGTGGTCGTGGTGGTGGCGGTCGTGTTGGTGGTGGTGGTGGATGGTGGTGGTGTTGGTGGTGGTGGTGGATGGTGGTGGTCGTGTTGGTGGTGGTGGATGGTGGTGGATGGTGGTCGTGTTAGTGGTGGTGGTCGTGTTGGTGGTGGTGGATGGTGGTGGATGGTGGTGGATGGTGGTCGTGTTAGTGGTGGTGGTCGTGTTGGTGGTCGTGGATGGTAGTAGTGTTGGTGGTGGTCGTGTTGGTGGTGGTCGTGTTGGTGGTGGTCGTGGTGGTCGTGTTGGTGGTGGTGGATGGTGGTCGTGTTGGTGGTGGTCGTGTTGGTGGATGGTGGTCGTGTTGGTGGGTGGTCGTGGTGATGGTGGATGGTGATGGTGGTCGTGGTGGTGGCGGTCGTGTTGGTGGATGGTGATGGTGGTCGTCGTGTTTAAGACTTTCTAACTATAACATCGTGCGTGTGTATATGTGTACCGGGTGCTTCGAACAAAAAAACAAAAAACGTTTAACACTTCTACGGGACTGTCGTGTTCTTTCTTTAAGTCGCCGTGAAAAGTGATACCAAATTGAGCAATCATTGGGAAGATGTCATCAACCAAATCAAACTTTAGCTGCCTTATAATTGTACAGCCATTTACATTTCTCCCAGTTGGCTGCGCTGGCTTTTCGATCACCGCTCGCCATCGCCTCTCCGTCCCCCTAACCCCCCTACAGCATCACAAAAGGCGGCTTAACTTAGCCCCCCCCACGGCCCTTCCTGGCTCTCCCACACCCCTTAACCTGTATATCATCTCGGGTGTCTTAGAGCTCTCTTCACTTGATACAGCTAAGTCATGTAGATAAAATAAAACAAAATAAGAAGAAAATGACGACGTTTCGGAGGCAACACAAGCTTCCGTCTTCAGGTGGAACAGTCACAGCAGAATATCTGTGTCAAGTGCACAGCTCTGAGACGATCGGGTTTATATCTAGGCTGAGGATAAGGGGAGGAGTCAGAAAGGGGGGTGGGAGGGAGGGCTGAGGATAAGGGGGGGGGGGAGGGAGGAGTCAGAAAGGTGGGTGGGTGGGAGGGCTGAGGTTAAGGGGGGGGGAGGAGTCAGAAAGGTGGGTGGGTGGGAGGGCCGAGGTTAAGGGGGGGGGGGAGGAGTCAGAAAGGTGGGTGGGTGGGAGGGCTGAGGTTAAGGGGGGGGAGGAGTCAGAAAGGTGGGTGGGAGGGTGGGTGGGAGGGCTGAGGTTAAGGGGGGGAGGAGGAGTCAGAAAGGTGGGTGGGAGGGTGGGTGGGAGGGCTGAGGTTAAGGGGGGGAGGAGTCAGAAAGGGGGGTGGGTGGGAGGGCCGAGGTTAAGGGTGGGAGGGAGGAGTCAGAAAGGGGGGCGTGACTTCTCCCTCCCCCCCCTTAACCTACACATAAACCCGATCGTCTCAGAGCTGTGTACTCTACACAGATATTCTTCTGTGACTGTTCCACCTGAAGACGGAAGCTTGTGTTGCCTCCGAAGCGTCGTGATTTTATTTTTTTCTTTTGGCTTATTTCGTTTTATTTTATCTACGTGACTTGACCGAATAACACCAAGAGTATGAATCCTTGCAGTCACGAAAGCTTCAAATCTAGAATTGATGCAGCTACTTTGCTGTGACGGTTTCCACCTCGTAGACGGCAAGCTTGGCGCTGCCTCCGAAACGCCGCGATTCAATTTAGTTGGTTTATTTTTCTAGATTTGAAGCTTTCGTGACTGCAAGGATCCACACTCTTTGGTTCTATTGGGTAAAGTCACCACGTAGTAGGTAAAAAAATAAAACAACAAAAATCACGACGTTTCGGCCACAGCACAAGCGGCCTTCATCAGGTGAAGGGACCGTACTCCAGCGCTGTCCTCTGGACAGCACGGTCCCTTCACCTGATGAAGGCCACTTGTGTTGTGGCCGAAACGTGGTGATTTTTGTTATTTCATTTTTTACCTACTACGTGACTTTACCGAATAGAACCAAAGATAAATTTAGTTTTCTTTGGTTCTTTCGGTAAAGTCACCACCACGTAGAATGAGAATCAAATAATAAATTGATAAAATAAAATAACACAATAATATTCTCACGACGTTTCGGCCACAACACAAGCGGCCTTCATCAGGTGAAGGGGCGCGACTGGTTAATGGTATAGTTTTACAACATGGAGTATACTAGGGCCTCGCAGCTGTCTCTCTCCCCCTCCTCTGTTCCGACCATGGACGAACTCGTCCGTCTGAACGGGGCCCGTAGCTATCCGTGGTGCTGAAATTTGAGGCTTAAAGGTCGTGATCTGAACGTGGCTCTTTCACTCCAGCGCTGTCCTACCAGACAGTCGCACCCCTTCACCTGATGAAGGCCGCTTGTGTTGTGGCCGAAACGTCGTGAGAATATTATTGTGTTATTTTATTTTATCAATTTATTATTTTATTCTCATTCTACGTGGTGGTGACTTTACCGAAAGAACCAAAGAAGATGAATCATTGCAGTCACGAAAGCTTTAAATCGAAATATAAATTTAGTTGTTTTCATTTATTTTGCCTAGCTTCAGATCTAGAATTAAGCGACACCAAATGGCAATAGCTTCAAAGAGCCTCGAGACCACCAAAGTCCGCCAGCGTGGCCTGGGATCTTCTCCAGGTGAACTCCAGACCCAGGAGGCACATTTCTCGTCATCGTCGTCGTCATCGTCGTCATCGTCATTGTCGTCATCGTCATCGTCATCGTCGTCATCGTCGTCATCGTCATCATCGTCATCGTCGTCATCGTCATCGTCGTTGTTGTTGCAGACTCTTAGAAATGTAAAAAAACTCATAATAAAGGTTTTTGGGTTAGATCGCGTTTATTTATAAATGTGTCGTAACCCTCCACCACCCGACACGGCCAATCAGCAAAAAAAGTGTCACGTTGACAAAAGACAAATAATTCACTACTTTAGCCCACCGGTGTGTTGAAGAGTTAATCCACATTTACAGTTTGAGTACGACGTTTCGCTGGTAATTACATCCCCAGCGTCATCGGGCAATTCGCCAGAATGGTAAAGCCCTCGCTTGCTCCCGGTTTTTATATAGAGCAGCAGCAGGGTGACGTCATCACTTAACTCATAAAACTGTTGGCGTCCGCTGGGCTAACACCGCTTGAGACGAGGCTCAAAAGAAAGCCGTCTCTGGTGTGGACCAATCAGCTTCAAGGGCAATGCGTCATCAAATATTATCAGAGTGTACGCTTTGGTTCTTTCGCTAAAGTCACGTAGGTAATCAAATAGAAAAAAATATAAGTTAATCAAATCACGACGTTTCGGAAGCAACTCAAGCCTTCGTCATCAGGTGGGATAGTCACAGCAAGAAGTAATTTGCTTTCTGGCCGCCAAGTATCATCGTTAGAATGCTGTAAACAAGATTCCCTGTATTCTTGGTTCTTTCGGTAAAGTCACTTAGAAGGGAAACAATACAATAATAAATCAATAAAAATATAAAACAATACAATTCCCACGACGTTTCGACTGCAACACAAGCAGTCGAAACGTCGTGAGAATTTTATTGTTTTATATTTTTATTATTTTATTGTTTCCCTTCTGCGTGACTCTACCTAAAGAACCAAGAATATGAATCCCTGCAGTCACGAAAGCTTTCAATCAAAATGATTCCTTGTAAAAAGGTTTTCAGTTTGGTGTTTTAACATCTTAACACAGCTACTTTGTTGCCAGAAGGAAGGGGATAAACCTATTGTCAGTGACTTGAAGCTTTCGTGACTGCAGGAATTCACATTCTTTGGGTCTTTTGGTAAAGTCACGTTGATAAACAATAATGAAATATTCTTAGTTTTTTCGGTAAAGTCACGTTGAAGAGAAACAACAAAATAACAAAATATATATAAAAACAATAAAAAAAAATTCTCACGACGTTTCGACCATAACTCAAACGGTCATCATATTTTGTTATTTTGTTGTTTCTCTTCAACGTGACTTTACCGAAAAAACTAAGAATATGAATTACTGCAGTCACGAAAGCTTTAAATCAAAATAATGAAATAATAATATAAAAAAAACTGTATTTCTCCCTGCCTCAGCAGTCCGCCTGCTGAATTGTTTTCCACCTGAAGACGATTGCTTGTGTTGCGATCGAAATGTCGTGATTTTTTAAATTATTTGATTATTTTTCTATTCATTTGCGTGACTTTAACGAATGAACCAAACAAGTAGCCTAAATATGGTGTTAATAATATACAGGGCGCTTCAATAAAATGTTAACACTTACATTGTATTTAAATGGATAAACACACGGATAATTATACACCGTAAACATGATAACAAATGTAACACTAAAAGCTTCAAAAAGTCTCACCGCTTGTTCGCCAAAGTTGTCAACTCGTGCCTGGAATCTTCTTCACATTTCTCGCGGCGTGGTTGCAAACTCTCAAAAGTGTTTACATAGGTTTTTTAAAAGCACCCTGTATGTGTGTAACGTGCGTGTGCCTGTGTCTGTGTCTGGGTGAGCGGTGGGTGTAGTGGTTAGCGCTACGCTGCGCTACGAACCCGGCGACCCGAGTTCGATTCCCGCTCACGGGCCAATAACAGTGACGATTATCTGAGCCGGTTCTGGGCCTCCCCTAGGTCGACTCGGCCTAAAAATTATTTCCTGGTGTAGCGGTGTGTAGTAAACATCGCCACTGGGGGAGACAAAGGCGGCCGGGCGTGGTGCTGGCCACCCACCCCCTCGTGTGCCACAGTGCCGGTAGCCTTCATAGGTGCTGCTCGCTAACAGCACTTGCCCCTACAGTCTGTTAGAGGCTACACGGGGGATATTCTTAGTTCTTTCGGTAAAGTCACGTTGAAGGGAAACAATAAAATAATAAAATATATATAAATTAATAAATATATATTTCATTATTGTATTGCTTTCCTTCAACGTGACTTTACCGAAAGAGCTAAGAATATGAATTACTGCAGTCACGAAAGCTTTAAATCAAAATTTACACGGGGGATCTTTGTCTTTGTGTGTTTTACAGTCATCACCATCATCACCATCATAATCACCATCATCATTACCATCATCATTACCATCATCATCACCACCATCATCACCACCATTATCACCACCACTGTCATCATGCGTGAAACATACCCCAATGAGATGGAGAGAGAAACTCGCGGTTTTGGGCGCGGTCCTTTGCGTGGAGCCAGGAGCCACCAGGGCGTGGTCAGACCGGCGTGGGAACGGGTTTCACGCCAACCAGGGAGGGGAGGGAACCTCAGACGATTTATAGACGGACCTCTCACGTGATTGGCCCAGGGACGATACAATAGACTGAGCAGCCCTACACAATGGGAGTGCCAGAATCGGCAATGTGGGTCACAACTCAGAAGCAACAGCGGTGGTGGCGGCAGTGGTTGGGCGAGCGTCCACCCTCAAGCAGCGACACGCGCGAGGACCAGGGGACCAGGGGACCAGGGGACCAGGGGACCAGGGGACCAGGGGACCAGGGGACCAGGGGACCAGGGGACCAGGGGACCAGGGGACCAGGGGACCAGGGAACCGCCACCGTGAATAGCAGTTGAGGGCTGCCTCCAACGCTACGGAATAGATGTTTTCTAGGGAAACGTCAGGTGACATTATTATTGTTTTTATTGTTATTGTTGTTGTTATACGTGTCCAGCGGCCGACCCGGGGGATTGAGGCAGGGCCGGTGGGCCGTCTGGCGGCACGGGAGCATGCCGGGGGAGCGCCAGGAGCCGGGAAGCAAGCGGCCTGCAGCCTGGCACATCGCCACGAGGTGAAGTCTGTGGCCATCTGGTTAGCGGGGTCGTGGCATCGCTGCCCACGGGACATCTCGCAACGGTCCGAGGGAGGGGCTGGCAGGCGAGGGGCGGAAGACCCCGGAGGGAAGGACGCGGGGCATTCTGGGAAGCAGAACTGCCTAGGGGAGGTGGATGACGCCCCCCCTCCCTCCCTCCCACCCCCTCCCTCCCACCCCCTCCCCCCCCCTTCCCCCCAAAGCTTCTGTGCGAGTCGTCTCGTGAAAACGGTAGGGACATTCGGCGTGAATAGATGCGCGTGGGTGATCTTGTGCTGATTGTTGTTCATGTTGTCTGTGGTAGCCTGCTCCCAGGCGATAACTCCTCTGCTTGGGGTGGCCGGTGTCGGCTCCGGTAGAAATAAAAGGTGAAATCCCAAACAGCCAGGTCTCTGAGTGGTGTAATACCAGCTCGACGCGATGCATCGCGCACGTCAGCCCTCCGTGGTTAGGCAACGTGACAATCACCAGCATCATTATCATCATTACCATCATCATCATCACCATCATCATCACCATTATCACTATCACCATCATCACCATCATCATCACCACCATCATCACCATCATCACCACCATCATCATCACCATCATCACCAACATCATCATCACCATCATCATCACCACCATCATCATCATCATCACCATCATCATCACCACCATCATCACCATCATCATCACCATCATCACCATCATCATCACCATCATCATCACCACCATCACCACCATCACCATCATCATCACCATCAACATCACCACCATCACCACCATCACCACAATCACCATCATCATCACCGTCATCATCATCACCACCATCACCACCATCATCATCACCATCGACGACGACAAATTTAAAGAGAGCCACACAGACTCGGCGTGGCCCTTGTTGTTGGTATTGTTGTTATTATTATTATTGTTATTATTATTGTTATTATTATTATCATTACCGGGGGTACGATAGAAACACACAAAGTGATCGCGGCGGCCTCGAATCTTCGCACGTGACCGACCCTACACCCCACCCCTCCCTTTGTGACGTCGGTAAGCGCGTCACGGGTCGGCCGCGTGTTCGCAACGGGCAGAGCGACGTCACGCGCGGCACTCCACAACGACGTCACGCGCGGCACTCCACAACGACGTCACGCACGGTTCGCCACGCGCGACACGCTGGGGCATTCAGTGGACGGACTTTGCCACACCCCGCCATCGTAATGTGGAATTTCCATCATTGCTTTAGGGCAAGCACCCCCTGTCGTCCCCCCTCCCCCCCCGTCCTCGCTCCGGTCTTGTCGTTTGTTTAAGAGCGGCTTCGTGTGTATGACCTAGGTCGACTCGGCCTCAAATGAGTACCTGGCTGCGGTGTGTAAATATCGTCACGGGGGAGACAAAGGCGGCCGGGCATGGTGCTGGCCACTCACCCACCCCTCCGGCCTTAATAGGTGCTCGCAAATAGCACTTGTCCCAGCAGTCTATTGAGGCTACACGGGGGATCTTTGTCTGTGTCTACCTTCACAGGTGCTGCTGCTACTCGCTACTGACAGCACTTGCCCCTGCAGTCTGTTGAGGCTACACGGGGGATCTTTGTCTGTGTCTACCTTCACAGGTGCTGCTGTTACTCGCTACTAACAGCACTTGCCCCTGCAGTCTGTTAGAGGCTACACGGGGGATCTTTGTCTGTGTCTACCTTCACAGGTGCTGCTGCTACTCGCTACTAACAGCACTTGCCCCTACAGTCTGTTAGAGGCTACACGGGGGATCTTTGTCTGTGTCTACCTTCACAGGTGCTGCTGCTACTCGCTACTAACAGCACTTGCCCCTACAGTCTGTTAGAGGCTACACGGGGGATCTTTGTCTGTGTCTACCTTCACAGGTGCTGCTGCTACTCGCTACTAACAGCACTTGCCCCTACAGCCTGTTAGAGACTACACAGGGGATCTTTGTCTGTGTCTACCTTCACAGGTGCTGCTGCTACTCGCTACTAACCGCACTTGCCCCTGCAGTCTGTTAGAGGCTACACGGGGGATCTTTGCCTTTGTGTGCGTGTGTGTGTGAACGTTCACGATTGGGGAGCCGTGGCACAGCGGTTAGCTCACTCCGCCACGATTCACCGCTCGCGGCCAAAATAAACAGCGACGGGCGAATGCGTGAACCGTTTTCCGGAGAGCCCCTCGCCCCCCACCGCCTAAGGTGCGGTGTGTAACAAACATCGGCGCAAGGGAGACAAAGACGGCCGGGGAAAGCGTCGTTCCAGGCCACAACCGTCCCTCCTGTCTGTCCATTCCGGCATTCTTCTGGCGCTGCGACCCGCCACTAACAGCACTTGACCTAATAGCTTATTGAGGGCTATGCGGATGCCCTTTGTATCTACGCACGTATCAATGTAAAGTCGATGTAAATATACGCACACACGCACACACACACACGCGCACACACGGAACCCGCGCATCTGCTGGGCTCTGCGTGTCCAGAGAGACCCACAGGCGGACGCACAGACACGAGACACGACACACACACACACAAGGGTACACAACAGCACATGCAATGCCGCAACATAAAAACAACAACAACAACAACAATTCAAATGTCGAATGCGGCATTGCACGCTAGCGCGGGACTTCAAAGCGTCCGGTGGAGATTTCTCCGTGTAGCCAAACGTTGCTGCTGATGACGCCAGATTAACCTCGGGCGAAGCCATTGATACCACCGTCGCCACCACCATCATCGCCATCATCATCCCATCTCCATCATCTCTATCATCATCCCATCTCCACCATCATCATCACGACCATCATCATCATTACCACCACCACCACCACTCGCTTCAGACGTACCACTCATTGAAATTGGGATGAAAATTGGCTTGAACTTCGCAAGCGGCTATTGGTAGGTGGTGGTGGTGGTGGTGCTGCTGCTGCTGCTGGTGATGGTGCTGTCCGTGGTGCTGGTTCTGGTGGTGCTGGTTCTGGTGGTGCTGGTTCTGGTGGTGCTGGTTATGGTGGTGCTGTCCGTGGTGCTGATTCTGGTGGTTCTGGTGGTGCTGGTTCTGGTGGTGCTGTCCATGGTCCTGGTTCTGGTGGTGCTGTCCGTGGTGCTGATTCTGGTGGTGCTGGTCCTGGTGGTGCTGGTTCTGGTGGTGCTGGTCCTGGTGGTGCTGTGGCAGGAAGCCGGTGGCTGTAACGGGGGCGGTGAGTGGCCTCGTGGGCCCTGAATCACCGGCGACTTGGTGCCGAGTGATGGTGTCGCTGTTGTTGTTGTTGATGTGGTTTATGGCCAAACCGCCGGTGGACAGCTGCGTTGCTGCTGCTGCTGTTGTGGCTGCTGCTGATGCTGCTGCTGCTGTTGCTGCTGCTGCGGTTGTGGCTGCTGCTGCTGCTTCGGGAGGAGTGGACGACTCGTAGCCGGAGCTGGCAGCGGGCGAGGGCTGGGAAGCGTGAACCCCCTCGTGGACCTGGGGCAAGAGGTGGATACCCGGGTGGGTGGAGTGAGTGGAGAGTGAGAGAGTGTGTGAGTGTGTGTGAGAGTGTGTGAGAGTGAGTGTGTGTGAGTGTGTGTGAGAGAGTGTGAGAGTGTGTGTGAGAGTGTGTGAGTGAGTGGAGTGAGAGAGTGAGTGTGTGAGTGTGTGAGTGTGTGAGTGAGAGAGTGAGTGTGTGTGTGTGAGTGAGTGAGAGACTGAGTATTGAGTGCGGAGTGAGTGAGTGGAGTGAGTAAGTGAGAGAGTGTGAGTGAGTGGAGTTAGAGAGTGAGTGTGTGAGTGAGTGTGTGAGTGAGCATGTGAGTGAGTGGAGTGAGAGAGTGAGTGAGTGTGAGAGTGAGAGTGAGTGAGAGAGCGAGTGTGTGTGTGAGTGAGAGAGTGAGTGTGTATGTGTGAGTGAGTGAGTGGAGTGAGAGAGTGAGTGTGTGAGTGAGTGAGTGAGCGGCGTGAGAGAGTGGTGAGTGGAGTGAGTGAGTGAGCGGAGTGAGAGAGTGGTGAGTGGAGTGAGTGAGTGAGCGGAGTGAGAGAGTGGTGTGTGTGAGTGAGTGGTGAGTGAGTGAGTGGATTTAGTGAGTGGTGTGTGTGAGTGAGTGAGCGGAGTGAGAGAGTGGTGAGTGGAGTGAGTGAGTGAGTGGTGTGAGTGAGTGTGAAGTGAGTGAGGGTGGGAAGTGATGGGTGTAGTGGTCAGCTGCTACGCTGCGCTACGAACCCAGCGACCCGGGTTCGATTCCCGCTCACGGCCAACACCGGGTGACGATTATTTGAACCAATCCTGGGCCTCCCCTAGGTCGACTCAGCCTCAAATTAGTACACTCACTCCCTACACACTACATTCTCACACTATGCTACATTCACACTCACACATTCACTCCCTACACACTACACTCACTCACACACTACACTCACTCACACACTACACTCACACACTCACTCCCTACACACTACACTCACTCCGTACACACTACACTCACTCCGTACACACTACACTCACTCCGTACACACTACACTCACACTACGCTACACTCACACACACTACACACTACACTACACACTACACTACACTCACACAAAGATACAAAGATCCCCCATATAGCCTTAACAGACTGTAGGGGCAAGTGCTGTTAGCGAGCACCTATGAAGGCCGGTAACGGTACACGAGGGGGTGGGTGGCCAGCACCACGCCCCGACCGCCTTTGTCTCCCTAGTGGCAATGTTTACACACCGCACCAGGTACTCATTTGAGGCTGAGTCGACCTAGGGGAGGCCCGGGATCGGTCTCAGATAATCGTCACTGGTGTTGGCCGTGAGCGGGAATCGAACCCGGGTCGCCAGGTTCGTAGCGCAGCGCGCTAACCGCTACACTACCGCTCCCCACACTCACACACTCACACACTACACTCACACTACGCTACACTCACACACTACACTACACACTACACTACACACTACACTACACTCACACACTACACTACACACTACACTACACTCACACACTACACTCACACACTACACTACACACTACACTACACTCACACACTACACTACACACTACACTACACTCACACACTAAACTACACACTACACTACACTCACACACTACACACTACGCTACACTACACACTACACTACACACTACACTACACACTACACTACACTCACACACTACACACTACACTACACTCACACACTACACACTACGCTACACTACACACTACACTACACTACACACTACACTACACTCTCAAACTCACACACTACACTACACTCACTCCCTACACACTACACTCTCAAACTACGATACACTCACACTCACACACTCACTCCCTACACACGACACACACTCACACACTACACTACACTCACACACTCACACACTACACTACACACTACACTCACACTACACACTACACTACACTCACACACTACACACTACAATCACACACTCACACACTCACACACCACACTACACTCACACACACACACACACACACACACTACACACTACACTACACACTACACACTACACTCACACACTACACACACACTACACTACACACTACACTATACACTACACTCACACACTACACTACACACTACACTACACTACACACTATACTACACTCACACACTACACTACACACTACACTACACTCACACACTCACACACTGCACTCACACACTCACACACTACACTACACTACACATTACACTCACACACACACTACACACACACTACACTACACACTACACACTACACTACACTACACACTACACTACACACTACACTACACACTACACACTACACTACACACTACACTACACACTACACCACACTACACACTACACTACACTACACACTACACACTACACTACACACTACACTACACACTACACTACACACTACACTACACACTATACTACACTCACACACTACACACTACAATCACACACTCACACACTACACTACACACTACACTACACACTACACTACACACTACACTACACACTACACCACACTACACCACACTACACACTACACTACACACTACACTACACTACACACTACACCCTACACTACACACTACACTACACACTATACTACACTCACACACTACACACTACAATCACACACTCACACACTACACACTACACTACACTCACACACTCACACACCACACTACACTACACATTACACTACACACTACACTACACACTACACTACACACTACACTACACACTACACACTACACTACACACTACACTACACACTACACTACACACTACACTACACTACACACTACACTACACTACACACTACACTACACACTACACTACACACTACACACTACACTACACTACACACTACACACTACACTACACTACACACTACACTACACACTACACTACACTACACACTACACTACACACTACACTACACTACACTCTACACTACACCCTCACCTTCAAGTGCTTGCGCAAGGAGCTGGGGTGTGTGTAGGACTTGTCGCACACTCACAAACTACACTACACACTACACTACACTCATACACTACACTACACACTACACTACACACTACACTACACACTACACTACACTACACACTACACTACACACTACACTACACTACACACTACACACTACACTACACACTACACTACACACTACACTACACTCACACACTATACTACACTCACACACTACACTACACACTACACTACACTCACACACTGCACTCACACACTCACACACTACACTACACTACACACTACACTCACACACACACTACACACACACTACACTACACACTACACTACACTACACACTACACTACACACTACACTACACACTACACACTACACTACACACTACACACACACTACACCACACTACACACTACACTACACTACACACTACACACTACACTACACACTACACTACACACTACACTACACACTATACTACACTCACACACTACACACTACAATCACACACTCACACACTACACTACACACTACACTACACACTACACTACACACTACACTACACACTACACTACACACTACACCACACTACACCACACTACACACTACACTAAACACTACACTACACTACACACTACACCCTACACTACACACTACACTACACACTACACTACACACTACACTACACACTATACTACACTCACACACTACACACTACAATCACACACTCACACACTACACTACACACTACACTACACTCACACACTCACACACCACACTACACTACACATTACACTACACACTACACTACACACTACACTACACACTACACTACACACTACACACTACACTACACACTACACTACACACTACACTACACACTACACTACATTACACACTACACTACACTACACACTACACTACACACTACACACTACACTACACTACACACTACACTACACACTACACTCTACACACTACACTACACACTACACTACACACTACACTACACACTACACTACACTACACACTACACTACACACTACACTACACACTACACTACACTACACACTACACTACACTACACACTACACTACACTACACACTACACTACACCCTCACCTTCAAGTGCTTGCGCAAGGAGCTGGGGTGTGTGTAGGACTTGTCGCACACTCACACACTACACTACACACTACACTACACTCATACACTACACTACACACTACACTACACACTACACTACACACTACACTACACTACACACTACACTACACACTACACTACACTCACACTACACTACACACTACACTACACACTACACTACACTACACACTACACTACACACTACACTACACTCACACTACACTACACACTACACTACACACTACACTACACACTACACTACACTACACACTACACTACACACTACACTACACTACACACTACACTACACACTACACTACACACTACACACTACACTACACACTACACTACACACTACACTACACTACACACTACACTACACACTACACTACACTCACACTACACTACACACTACACTACACACTACACTACACACTACACTACACACTACACTACACACTACACTACACACTACACTACACACTACACTACACTACACACTACACTACACACTACACTACACACTACACACTACACTACACACTACACTACACACTACACTACACTAGACACTACACTACACACTACACTACACCCTCACCTTCAAGTGCTTCCGCAGGGAGCTGGGGTGAGTGTAGGACTTGTCGCACACTCACACACTACACTACACTACACACTACACTACACACTACACTACACACTACACTACACACTACACTACACACTACACTACACACTACACTACACTATACACTACACTACACACTGAACTACACACTACATTATACACTACACTACACACTACACTACACACTATACTACACACTACACTACACACTACACTACACGCTACACTACACCCTCACCTTCAAGTGTTTCCGCAGGGAGCTGGGGTGTGTGTACGACTTGTCGCACACTCACACACTACACTACACACTACACTACACTACACACTACACTACACACTACACTACACACTACACTACACACTACACTACACACTACACTACACACTACACTACACCCTCACCTTCAAGTGTTTCCGCAGGGAGCTGGGGTGTGTGTACGACTTGTCGCACACTCACACACTACACTACACACTACACTACACTACACACTACACTACACACTACACTACACACTACACTACACACTACACTACACACTACACTACACACTACACTACACCCTCACCTTCAAGTGTTTCCGCAGGGAGCTGGGGTGTGTGTACGACTTGTCGCACACTCACACACTACACTACACACTACACTACACTACACACTACACTACACACTACACTACACACTACACTACACACTACACTACACACTACACTACACACTACACTACACCCTCACCTTCAAGTGTTTCCGCAGGGAGCTGGGGTGTGTGTACGACTTGTCGCACAGCTTGCACAGGTAGGGCTTGGCCGAAGTGTGCACGTGCATGTGCTTCTTGCGGTCGCTGCTGTTCGCGAAACGTCGGTCACAGCCCGCAAACTCGCAGCCGAACGGCTTCTCACCTGCTCCAGGTTGTTGGTGGGGGGTGGGGGAGGGGGGGTGGGAGGGGGTGGGGTGGGAGGGGGTGGGGGAGGGGGTGGGGGTGGGGGGAGGGGCGTGGGGGGTAAAGGCACTATACACAACACTACTATACACTACACTATACACTACTATACACTACACTATACACTACACTACTATACACTACACTATACACTACTATACACTACACTACTATACACTATTATATACTACTATACATTATTATACTATACACTTTTATATAATACTATACACTATTAAATACTACTATACATTATTATATACTACTATACACTGCACTATACACTACACTACTATACACTATTATATACTACTACACACTATTATATACTACTACACACTATTACACACTGATATACACTACACTATACACTACACTACTATACACTATTATATACTACTGTACACTAGTATATACTACTATACACCATTATATACCACTATACACTATTATATACTACTATACACTATTATATATTACTATACACTACACTACTATACACTATTATATACTACTATATATTATACTACTATACACTATTATATACTACTATACACTACACTACTATACACTATTATATACTACTATACATTATTATACTACTATACACTATTATATACTACTATACACTACACTACTATACACTATTATATACTACTAAACATTATTATATACTACTATACAATATTATATACTACTATACACTATTAAATACTACTACACACTATTACACACTGCTATACACTACACTATACACTACACTATACACTACACTACTATACACTATTATATACTACTATACACTATTATATACTACTATACACTATTATATACTACTATACACTACACTATACACAACACTACTATACACTATTATATACTATTATACACTATTATATACTACTATACACTTTTATATACTACTATACACTATTATATACTACTATACACTATTATATACCACTATACACTATTATATACTACTATACACTATTATATACTACTATACACTCCACTACTATACACCATTATAAACTACTATACAATATTATATACTACTATACAATATTATATACTACTATACACTATTATATACTACTATACACTATTATATACTACTAAACATTATTATATACTACTATACACTATTATATACTACTATACACTATTAAATACTACTACACACTATTACACACTGCTATACACTACACTATACACTACACTACTATACACTATTATATACTACTATACACTATTATACTACTATACACTATTATATATTACTATACACTATTATATACTACTATACACTACACTATACACAACACTACTATACACTATTATATACTACTGTACACTATTATATACTACTACACACTATTACACACTGCTATACACTACACTATACACTACACTACTATACACTATTATATACTATTACACACTTTTATATACAATTATACACTATTATATAATACTATACACTATTATATACTACTATACACTATTATATACTACTATACACTATGATATACTACTATACACTATTATATACTACTATACACTACACTACTATACACCATTATAAACTACTATACAATATTATATACTACTATACAATATTATATACTACTATACACTATTATATACTACTATACACTATTATATACTACTACACACTATTACACACTGCAATACATTACACTATACACTACACTACTATACACTATTATATACTACTATACACTATTATATACTACTATACACTATTATATACTACTATACACTATTATAAACTACTATACACTATTATAAACTACTATACATTACACTACCATACACTATTATATACTACTATACACTACACTACTATACACTATTATATACTACTATACATTATACTACTATACACTATTATATGCTACTATACACTACACTACTATACACTATTATATACTACTATACATTATTATACTACTATACACCATTATATACTACTATACACTATTATATACTACTAAACACTATTATAAACTACGATACACTATTATATACTACTATATATTACACAACTATACACTATTATATACTACTATACACTACACTACTATACACTATTATATACTACTATACATTATTATACTACTATACACTATTATATACTACTATACACTATTAAATACTACTATACACTATTATAAACTACTATACACTAGTATATACTACTATACATTATTATACTACTCTACACTATTATATACTACCATACACTATTATATGCTACTATACATTATTATACTACTATACACTATTATACTACTATACACTATTATATACTACACACTATTATATACTACTACACACTATTACACACTGCAATACACTACACTACTATACACTATTACACACTGCAATACACTACACTACTATACACTATTATATACTATTATACACTATATACTACTATACACTATTATACTACTATACACTACATTATACACTATACTACTATACACTACATTATACACTACACTACTATTTTAACCTACTATACATTACACTACTATACACTATTATATACTACTATATACTATTAAATACTACTACACACTAGTATACACTGCTATACACTACACTATACACTACACTACTATACACTATTATATGCTACTATACACTATTATATACTACTATTCACTATTATATACTACTAAACATTATTATATACTACTATACACTATTATATACTACTATACACTATTATATACTACTATACACTATTATATACTACTATACACTATTATACTACTATAGAATATTATATACTACTATACACTCTACACAACACTACTATACACTATTATATACTACTATACACTATTATTAACTACTATACACTATTTTATACTACTATACACTACATTATACACTATTATATATTACTATACATTACACTACTATACACTATTATATACTACTATATAGTAGACTATACACTACACTATTATACACTATTATATACTACTATATATTACACTACTATACACTATTTTATACTACTATACACTATTATATACTACTGTACACTATTATACTACTAAACACTATTGTACTACTAAACACTATTATATACTACTATACACTATTATATACTACTGTACACTATTATGTTATACTATACACTATTATATACTACTATACACTACACTACTATATACTATTATATACTACTATATACTACATTATACACTACTATACACTATTATATACTACTTTACACGTATATACTACTATACACTATTATATACTACTATACACTACAATATACACTACACTAGTATACACTATTAAATACTACTATACACTACACTGTACACTACACTATACACTACACTATACACTACACTCTACACTACACTACTATACACTACACTATACACTACACTGTACACTACACTGCACACTACACTGTACACAGTACACTTCACAGTACACTTAACAGTACACAACACAGTACACTACACTGTACACTACACTGTACACTACACTGTACACTACATTATACACTACACTATACACTACACTATACACTACATTATACACTACACTATACACTACACTATACACTACATTATACACTACACTATACACTACACTATACACTACATTATACACTACACTATACACTACACTATACACTGCAGTATACACTACATTTTACACTACACTATACACTACAATATACACTACACTATACACTACACTGTACACTACACTGTACACTACACTATACACTACTATACACTACACACTACACTGTACACTACACTGTACACTACACTATACACTACATTATACACTACACAGCACACTACACTGTACACTACACTGTACACTATGTAACGATTGTGGCCACGCGCTTTGTTCACGCGGCAAACAACTCGCCGGATTGGCTACGTCGGGTGGCGGCGGGTTACACAACACAACAAGACAACACCACACAACACCACACAACATAACACGACACAACACAACAAGACACAACACAACACAACAAGACACAACACGACACAACACAACAAGACACAACACAACACAATAAGACACCACACAATAAGACACAAGACAACACGACATGTTTATATTCACGCAATCTGCTCAACGTGTAATGACCGACACATGACCCCAATGCAACATGCAGCCTAACGGCGATTTGAAAATAAATGAAGGTCTCCGATTGGTTGAAACGGGGCTACACTGCGATTGGTCGAGAGGCAGACTTTGAAGGTGATTGGACGGAACAAAATTTGAATTTGGATTAGGCGCGAGACAGGGAGGATCCGTCAAGGTCAGGGATTGGCTAAGGGAAAATAAACAAAGGTCTCTGATTGGATGAAAGGGTCCGTCATGGGACCTCCGTCATGGGACCTCCGTCATGGGACCTCCGTCATGGGACCTCCGTCATGGGACCTCCGTCATGGGACCTCCGTCATGGGACCTCCGTCATGGGACCTCCGTCATGGGACCTCCCTTGGCAGTATCGCAATATAACAATAAGGTTTTTACCCTTCAAGGCAATGAAACGGCTGTGTTAAGATGCTAACACACCAAACATAAACCTTTCGCAAGGAATTGTATCTGCATTAACCGCACGTACTTGTGGTGAACTTGCAAACGAAAAAACATGCTGTAGTAGTGTATGATGGTGGTGTATGATGGTGATGATGGTGATGTATGATGGTGGTGTGTGATGGTGGTGTATGATGGTGGTGTATGATGGTGGTGTATGATGGTGGTGTATGATGGTGATGATGGTGATGTATGATGGTGGTGTGTGATGGTGGTGTATGATGGTGGTGTATGATGGTGGTGTATGATGGTGGTGTATGATGGTAGTGTATGATGGTAGTGTATGATGGTGGTGTATGATGGTGGTGATGATGGTGGTGTATGATGGTGGTGTATGATGGTGGTGATGATGGTGATGTATGATGGTAGTGTATGATGGTAGTGTATGATGGTAGTGTATGATGGTAGTGTATGATGGTAGTGTATGATGGTAGTGTATGATGGTGGTGTATGATGGTGGTGTATGATGGTGGTGTATGATGGTAGTGTATGATGGTAGTGTATGATGGTAGTGGATGATGGTGGTGTATGATGGTAGTGTATGATGGTGGTGTATGATGGTGGTGTATGATGGTAGTGTATGATGGTAGTGTATGATGGTGGTGTATGATGGTAGTGTATGATGGTAGTGTATGATGGTGGTGTATGATGGTGGTGTATGATGGTGGTGATGATGGTGGTGTATGATGGTGGTGTATGATGGTGATGTATGATGGTAGTGTATGATGGTAGTGTATGATGGTAGTGTATGATGGTAGTGTATGATGGTAGTGTATGATGGTGGTGTATGATGGTGGTGTATGATGGTGGTGTATGATGGTGGTGTATGATGGTAGTGTATGATGGTAGTGTATGATGGTAGTGTATGATGGTAGTGTATGATGGTGGTGTATGATGGTAGTGTATGATGGTGGTGTATGATGGTAGTGTATGATGGTAGTGTATGATGGTAGTGTATGATGGTGGTGTATGATGGTAGTGTATGATGGTAGTGTATGATGGTAGGTGTATGATGGTAGTGTGATGGTGGAGTGTATGATGGTGGTGTATGATGGTGTATGTGGTGTATGATGGTGGTGTATGATGGTGGTGTATGATGGTAGTGTATGATGGTGGTGTATGATGGTGGTGTATGATGGTGGTGTATGATGGTGGTGTATGATGGTGGTGTATGATGGTGGTGTATGATGGTGGTGTATGATGTGGTGGTGTATGATGGTGGTGTATGATGGCGGTGTATGATGGTGGTGTATGATGGTGGTGTATGATGGTGGTGTATGATGGTGGTGTATGATGGTGGTGTATGATGGTAGTGTATGATGGTGGTGTATGATGGTGGTGTATGATGGTGGTGTATGATGGTGGTGTATGATGGTAGTGTATGATGGTGGTGTATGATGGTGTGTATGATGGTAGTGTATGATGGTGGTGTATGATGGTGGTGTATGATGGGGAAACGTAAGTGTATGATGGTGGTGTATGATGGTGGTGTATGATGGTAGTGTATGATGGTTGTGTATGATGGTGGTGTATGATGGTGGTGTATGATGGTGGTGTATGATGGTGGTGTATGATGGTGGTGTATGATGGTGGTGTATGATGGTAGTGTATGATGGTGGTGTATGATGGTGGTGTATGATGGTAGTGTATGATGGTGGTGTATGATGGTGGTGTATGATGGTAGTGTATGATGGTGGTGTATGATGGTGGTGTATGATGGTAGTGTATGATGGTAGTGTATGATGGTGGTGTATGATGGTGGTGTATGATGGTGGTGTATGATGGTGGTGTATGATGGTGGTGTATGATGGTGGTGTATGATGGTAGTGTATGATGGTGGTGTATGATGGTGGTGTATGATGGTGGTGTATGATGGTGGTGTATGATGGTGATGTATGATGGTAGTGTATGATGGTAGTGTATGATGGTAGTGTATGATGGTGGTGTATGATGGTAGTGTATGATGGTGGTGTATGATGGTGGTGTATGATGGTAGTGTATGATGGTAGGTGTATGATGGTGGTGTATGATGGTGGTGATGATGGTGGTGTATGATGGTGGTGTATGATGGTGGTGATGATGGTGATGTATGATGGTAGGTGTATGATGGTAGTGTATGATGGTAGTGTATGATGGTAGTGTATGGTAGTGTGATGGTGGTGTATGATGGTGGTGTATGATGGTGGTGTATGATGGTGGTGTATGATGGTGATGTATGATGGTAGTGTATGATGGTAGTGTATGATGGTAGTGTATGATGGTGGTGTATGATGGTAGTGTATGATGGTGGTGTATGATGGTAGTGTATGATGGTAGTGTATGATGGTAGTGTATGATGGTGGTGTATGATGGTAGTGTATGATGGTGGTGTATGGATGGTGGTGTATGATGGTAGTGTATGATGGTAGTGTATGATGGTAGTGTATGATGGTAGTGTATGATGGTGGTGTATGATGGTGGTGTATGATGGTGGTGTATGATGGCGGTGTATGATGGTGGTGTATGATGGTGGTGTATGATGGTTGGTGGTGATGATGGTGGTGTATAGATGGTAGTGATGATGGTGGTGTATGATGGTGGTGTATGATGGTAGTGTATGATGGTGGTGTATGATGGCGGTGTATGATGGTAGTGTATGATGGTAGTGTATGATGGCGGTGATGATGGTGGTGTATGATGGTGGTGTATGATGGTGGTGTATGATGGTGGTGTATGATGGTGGTGTATGATGTAGTGGTAGGTGTATGATGGTGGTGTATGATGGTGGTGTATGATGGTGGTGTATGATGGTGGTGTATGATGGTAGTGTATGATGGTGGTGTATGATGGTAGTGTATGATGGTGGTGTATGATGGTGGTGTATGATGGTAGTGTATGATGGTGGTGTATGATGGTGGTGTATGATGGTGGTGTATGATGGTGGTGTATGATGGTAGTGTATGATGGTGGTGTATGATGGTGGTGTATGATGGTAGTGTATGATGGTGGTGTATGATGGTGGTGTATGATGGTAGTGTATGATGGTGGTGTATGATGGTGGTGTATGATGGTAGTGTATGATGGTAGTGTATGATGGTGGTGTATGATGGTGGTGTATGATGGTGGTGTATGATGGTGGTGTATGATGGTGGTGTATGATGGTGGTGTATGATGGTGGTGTATGATGGCGGTGTATGATGGTGGTGTATGATGGTGGTGATGATGGTGATGTATGATGGTAGTGTATGATGGTAGTGTATGATGGTAGTGTATGATGGTGGTGTATGATGGTAGTGTATGATGGTGGTGTATGATGGTAGTGTATGATGGTAGTGTATGATGGTAGTGTATGATGGTGGTGTATGATGGTGGTGATGATGGTGGTGTATGATGGTGGTGTATGATGGTGGTGATGATGGTGATGTATGATGGTAGTGTATGATGGTAGTGTATGATGGTAGTGTATGATGGTAGTGTATGATGGTGGTGTATGATGGTGGTGTATGATGGTGGTGTATGATGGTGGTGTATGATGGTGATGTATGATGGTAGTGTATGATGGTAGTGTATGATGGTAGTGTATGATGGTGGTGTATGATGGTAGTGTATGATGGTGGTGTATGATGGTAGTGTATGATGGTAGTGTATGATGGTAGTGTATGATGGTGGTGTATGATGGTAGTGTATGATGGTAGTGTATGATGGTGGTGTATGATGGTAGTGTATGATGGTAGTGTATGATGGTAGTGTATGATGGTAGTGTATGATGGTGGTGTATGATGGTGGTGTATGATGGTGGTGTATGATGGCGGTGTATGATGGTGGTGTATGATGGTGGTGTATGATGGTGGTGTATGATGGTGGTGATGATGGTGGTGTATGATGGTAGTGATGATGGTGGTGTATGATGGTGGTGTATGATGGTAGTGTATGATGGTGGTGTATGATGGCGGTGTATGATGGTAGTGTATGATGGTAGTGTATGATGGCGGTGATGATGGTGGTGTATGATGGTGGTGTATGATGGTGGTGTATGATGGTGGTGTATGATGGTGGTGTATGATGGTAGTGTATGATGGTGGTGTATGATGGTGGTGTATGATGGTGGTGTATGATGGTGGTGTATGATGGTAGTGTATGATGGTGGTGTATGATGGTGGTGTATGATGGTGGTGTATGATGGTGGTGTATGATGGTGGTGTATGATGGTAGTGTATGATGGTGGTGTATGATGGTGGTGTATGATGGCGGTGTATGATGGTAGTGTATGATGGTAGTGTATGATGGTGGTGTATGATGGTGGTGTATGATGGTAGTGTATGATGGTGGTGTATGATGGTGGTGTATGATGGTAGTGTATGATGGTGGTGTATGATGGTGGTGTATGATGGTAGTGTATGATGGTAGTGTATGATGGTGGTGTATGATGGCGGTGTATGATGGTAGTGTATGATGGTAGTGTATGATGGCGGTGATGATGGTGGTGTATGATGGTGGTGTATGATGGTAGTGTATGATGGTGGTGTATGATGGCGGTGTATGATGGTAGAGTATGATGGTAGTGTATGATGGCGGTGATGATGGTGGTGTATGATGGTGGTGTATGATGGTGGTGTATGATGGTGGTGTATGATGGTGGTGTATGATGGTAGTGTATGATGGTGGTGTATGATGGTGGTGTATGATGGTGGTGTATGATGGTGGTGTATGATGGTAGTGTATGATGGTGGTGTATGATGGTGGTGTATGATGGTAGTGTATGATGGTGGTGTATGATGGTGGTGTATGATGGTAGTGTATGATGGTGGTGTATGATGGTGGTGTATGATGGTAGTGTATGATGGTAGTGTATGATGGTGGTGTATGATGGTGGTGTATGATGGTGGTGTATGATGGTGGTGTATGATGGTGGTGTATGATGGTAGTGTATGATGGTGGTGTATGATGGTGGTGTATGATGGTGGTTTATGATGGTGGTGTATGATGGTGGTGTATGATGGTGGTGTATGATGGTGGTGCATGATGGTGGTGTATGATGGTGGTGTATGATGGTAGTGTATGATGGTGGTGTATGATGGTGGTGTATGATGGTGGTGTATGATGGTGGTGTATGATGGTGGTGTATGATGGTGGTGTATGATGGTGGTGATGATGGTGGTGTATGATGGTGGTGTATGATGGTGGTGTATGATGGTGGTGTATGATGGTGGTGTATGATGGTGGTGTATGATGGTGGTGTATGATGGTAGTGTATGATGGTGGTGATGATGGTAGTGTATGATGGTGGTGTATGATGGTAGTGTATGATGGTAGTGTATGATGGTGGTGATGATGGTAGTGTATGATGGTAGTGTATGATGATGGTGGTGTATGATGGTGGTGTATGATGGTAGTGTATGATGGTGGTGCATGATGGTGGTGATGATGGTGGTGTATGATGGTAGTGTATGATGGTGGTGTATGATGGTAGTGTATGATGGTAGTGTATGATGGTGGTGTATGATGGTAGTGTATGATGGTAGTGTATGATGGTAGTGTATGATGGTAGTGTATGATGGTGGTGTATGATGGTGGTGTATGATGGTGGTGTATGATGGCGGTGTGATGGTGGTGGTGTATGATGGTGGTGTATGATGGTGGTGTATGATGGTGGTGATGATGGTGGTGTATGATGGTAGTGATGATGGTGGTGTATGATGGTGGTGTATGATGGTAGTGTATGATGGTGGTGTATGATGGCGGTGTATGATGGTAGTGTATGATGGTAGTGTATGATGGGTGATGATGGTGGTGTATGATGGTGGTGTATGATGGTGGTGTATGATGGTGGTGTATGATGGTGGTGTATGATGGTAGTGTATGATGGTGGTGTATGATGGTGGTGTATGATGGTGGTGTATGATGGTGGTGTATGATGGTAGTGTATGATGGTGGTGTATGATGGTGGTGTATGATGGTGGTGTATGATGGTGGTGTATGATGGTGGTGTATGATGGTGGTGTATGATGGTGGTGTATGATGGTGGTGTATGATGGCGGTGTATGATGGTAGTGTATGATGGTAGTGTATGATGGTGGTGTATGATGGTGGTGTATGATGGTAGTGTATGATGGTGGTGTATGATGGTGGTGTATGATGGTAGTGTATGATGGTGGTGTATGATGGTGGTGTATGATGGTAGTGTATGATGGTAGTGTATGATGGTGGTGTATGATGGCGGTGTATGATGGTAGTGTATGATGGTAGTGTATGATGGCGGTGATGATGGTGGTGTATGATGGTGGTGTATGATGGTAGTGTATGATGGTGGTGTATGATGGCGGGTGTATGATGGTAGAGTATGATGGTAGTGTATGATGGCGGTGATGATGGTGGTGTATGATGGTGGTGTATGATGGTGGTGTATGATGGTGGTGTATGATGGTGGTGTATGATGGTAGTGTATGATGGTGGTGTATGATGGTGGTGTATGATGGTGGTGTATGATGGTGGTGTATGATGGTAGTGTATGATGGTGGTGTATGATGGTGGTGTATGATGGTAGTGTATGATGGTGGTGTATGATGGTGGTGTATGATGGTAGTGTATGATGGTGGTGTATGATGGTGGTGATTGATGGTAGTGTATGATGGTGGTGTATGATGGTGGTGTATGATGGTGGTGTATGATGGTGGTGTATGATGGTGGTGTATGATGGTGGTGTATGATGGTGGTGTATGATGGTGGTGTATGATGGTGGTGTATGATGGTGGTTATGATGGTGGTGTATGATGGTGGTGTATGATGGTGGTGTATGATGGTGGTGTATGATGGTGGTGTATGATGGTGGTGTATGATGGTAGTGTATGATGGTGGTGTATGATGGTGGTGTATGATGGTGGTGTATGATGGTGGTGTATGATGGTGGTGTATGATGGTGGTGTATGATGGTGGTGTATGATGGTGGTGATGATGGTGGTGTATGATGGTGGTGTATGATGGTGGTGTATGATGGTGGTGTATGATGGTGGTGTATGATGGTGGTGTATGATGGTGGTGTATGATGGTGTATGATGGTGGTGATGATGGTAGGTGTATGATGGTGGTGTATGATGGAGGTGTATGATGGTAGTGTATGATGGTGGTGATGATGGTAGTGTATGATGGTAGTGTATGATGATGGTGGTGTATGATGGTGGTGTATGATGGTAGTGTTTATGTGTATGATGGTGGTGATGATGGTGGTGATGATGGTGGTGTATGATGGTAGTGTATGATGGTGGTGTATGATGGTGGTGTATGATGGTAGTGTATGATGGTGGTGTATGATGGTAGTGTATGATGGTAGTGTATGATGGTGGTGTATGATGGTAGTGTATGATGGTAGTGTATGATGGTAGTGTATGATGGTGGTGTATGATGGTGGTGTATGATGGTGGTGTATGATGGTGGTGTATGATGGTGGTGTATGATGGTGGTGTATGATGGTGGTGTATGATGGTAGTGTATGATGGTGGTGTATGATGGTGGTGTATGATGGTGGTGTATGATGGTGGTGTATGATGGTGGTGTATGATGGTAGTGTATGATGGTGGTGTATGATGGTGGTGTATGATGGTAGTTATGATGGTGGTGTATGATGGTGGTGTATGATGGTGGTGTATGATGGTGGTGTATGATGGTGGTGTATGATGGTGTATGAGGTGTATGATGGTAGGTGTATGATGGTGGTGTATGATGGTGGTGTATGATGGTGGTGTATGATGGTGGTGTATGATGGTGGTGTATGATGGTGGTGTATGATGGTGGTGTATGATGGTGGTGTATGATGGTGGTGTATGATGGTGGTGTATGATGGTGGTGTATGATGGTGGTGTATGATGGTAGTGTATGATGGTGGTGTATGAT